>NC_064413.1:55192500-55220000 GCF_023375975.1 Astyanax mexicanus | reverse complement strand
GTCATGTGGACAGACAGACAGAGAGACCAATAAATAGATAGATAGATGGGTGGACGGACAGATGGACAGTCAGACAGAGAGATGGATGGATGGTTGTATGGACAGGCAGAGAGACAGATAGATAGATTGATAGATTGGTACATGGATTGATGGATGGATACACTGTAAAAAGTGAAGCATGGAGCTGTTCATTCAAGCTAATAAATATGATTGAACACATAGTACAATTATTGACTTTATTGTGAAACTCAACCTTTTTGAATTTTGATGTGTCAATTTTGATTCAGACTAAATTAATTACAATTCTGAAGGAAATAAACCAAATGTTTTGGTTCCACTGAAATCATACACGAAGAAAAGAGATAAGGATGTAATATTTTTAATTTGAATCAAACATGAATTGCGCATGCGCACTGTGGAGCACGGGAGAAGTTGTAGAGAAGTGCTTCAGAGCACTGAGGGAGAGAGGGAGAAAGTGCCTGAACGCGCTCGCGAGAGAGAGAATGAGAGAGGGAGAAAGTGCCTGAACGCGCTCGCGAGATAGCAACGCATGCTTATGGTATTGTGGCGTCGGGACTGGAGGGGGGGCGGAAGGAATTATGGGAGCTCACCCTGTTGGGGGAAGTGGGTGTTTTTCTGCGTGTTTATGTTACTGTTTATCCCAGAGTTTCATGTCATGTTTTATTATCACTGTTCTAGTATTATTCATGTAGTTATCAGTTATGTGGTTGTTTTGTGCCTCACCCTTTGTGTGTTTTCTGTGTGTGGGAGTGGGGTTAGCTGCGTTGGAGCTGTAGGTAGTTTTACTTTCAAAAGTGGAATCCCACGTAAATCCAGCTCTTAGTGTCCTCCTCAGAGCAAAATAAAAAGAGCAAGAGAGCACTGAAACGAATCTCGCTGGTAATCCGTCCTCTTCCACGCCACAGTAACTTCTGGAACTTCTGAATATGCTGCCCTGTTTTTTTTTTTAAGTTCGGTTCAATTTAAATGTATTAGTTTGGTTCCGAAACTGAAATGTAAAGAATTTAACTTGGATCAAGGTGAATAATTAATATTGGGTCGAGTGAAGTAATAGGGTTTATGTCAAAATAAAATAATAAGGTTGTAACAATTGACTTTATTTAGATTGAGTGAAGTCAAATAGTTTAGATGCAACAAATGGACATCAATTTTTTTAATTTGAGCAGGGCTACACTTTTTACAGTGTAGATACAGTCGATGGATGGATGAATGGACAAACAAACAGATAGATAGATAGATAGATAGATAGATAGATAGATAGATAGATAGATAGATAGATAGATAGATAGGTTAAAACAATAAATAAAACAAAAGTAAAGTAAATAATAGATTTCACCTAAAAGAATGACACAGTTAATATATAGTTATTTATTTGGAAGAGCTGAAATGTAAATTACACAATTATTTATATTCCTGTTTTTAAAGCACAGCTGAACTCATACTGAAGATTTACTGAAATCCAGAGCAGAAATAACTTTAGATATAAAATAAAACCACAACCTAAATCACATCTATCCCCCATATGAACCATTTCCCCAAAACAGAGCTATAAAATAAATAAATAAATAAATGCAGGGCTGCCCGTCAAAAGTCAATCAAATTTCATTAAAAGGCCATTAGAGCCGAGCGAGAGCAGATTCCCCAGTGCAGTATCAGTTCAGCCTCTCTCTCTCTCTCTGAGCTCAGAGCCTCCAGCTCACTCTAATATTACACAGCTGCTGTCTCAGAGATACCCTTACCCTTACAGAGAGAGAGAGAGAGAGAGAGAGAGACAGAGAGAGAGAATTTAAAATTAATCCCTCCACTCCTTTACTAACTTTAAAACAACATTTATTTACCTTTTAAAATATACAGAGCTCTATTCTACACTCTGTGCAAGGTGCGTTGTGATGCTCATTGCTATCTTACACCCTGACAACAGTCTATCTATTTTCACACTGTTCACCTGCCTGGTTTAAACAGCAGCAGAGCTTCTGAATATACCTACACTGATGGGCGTGGTGTTCTAGAAATGAGGTGTGTTCAGGTACATTTCTAGTGTTTTGCTTGTTTATCTTGGTAACAGAAAACACAGGAGCTCCACTGACTGAATACAACCTAGACAGACGCCAACAGTCAGACGTTCATTGCTATCTCGGCAACACAGGTGTGCTGTGTGTATGCTTTCGCTCAAACACAAGTTTTACATTAACATTAAACAGAATAAACGAACATGAACAAGCAGCTCAGTTTCCTCTGCTGAGAAGATACACGTTGGACATGTCCAGGTAGCTGCGCCGTTAAAATAGCAATCCGCCAAAGTCAGAGCTCACCTGGCTCTTAAAGGGAATCATGAGCGAGTGGCACTCTGATTGGTTTATTATTTCATGTTACACGCAAAATTAACCACACCCATTAATTAAGAGAATTAATTAAGAGATAAAGTTCCTATTATGTCTATTGCACATTTTGAAATGTGCAAGGTGTACTTTTACCGTCATTACGATAGCAAAAACACACAGACACACCTTAAATCATGTTGCATGATGCACAATGGTTAATGGCTAGACTATAGATCTTGATAAAATAAGACCCTTGCTCTTTCTTTCCTGGGGGCGCTCTTGATAAGTGCCAGTTTCATCATTAGGAAGTTTTTGATGGTCTTTGCAGTGAGGTTGCCTTGAGGATACTTTCAAAGTTTTTGAAATTCTGCTTTTCAGATTGAATGATCTTTATTTTTTCTTAAAATCAGTTTTTCTTAACTTAGTTGAGTAGTTGTTGCTCTCATAACCTGGATTATAACATTACTCAAATATTCACTATTCACTGTATACCTGTAACTCTACCTCTTCACTACTTTACTTTAACTGATGCTCTCAAACACTTTATTAAGAGACAAGAAACTGCTGTCTCTGCTGCTCCGTGCTGTTTACACACTAAGAGCGAGGTATGTGCTGCGTTCACTGCTCAAATCTGCGCAGCACGTCACATTTAAAAAACACTGTGTTTTTAAAGAATCTTCTCATTATATTTCCTTTCTCGCTCCCGCGTCAAACAGCTCTGACCAATCAGAGGAGACGATGTGCTCGTGTGGTTTATTGGTGCACATTTTGGTGCATTTAGGTGTTTTTATACCTGTGTGAAACCAAACCAAACAGAGGGAGAATCACTCCAAATAAATGAATACTCATCTACTGATCCGCACCATAGAAACTATAACACAACTATAGGTGTGAAAACGTGAAAAAGACTTGTTGGCTTTATTTCCCCTTAAACATACTAGCATAAAATAGTATTGCATTTTACATTTATTACACTAATTGTTTTATTCACATTTAAATACCCACTATAAAAACTTGTGTCTTAAGAAGAACAAGAGCGATTAATCGCAGTTAATCACAGGATATTGCTGTTAATATAAGGAATAAATTATTTAATTGATTGACACCAATACTTTTAATACATAAAGCGTGTCCTCTTCCACTAGATATTCAACTTCTTGATCATCTTTATCCTCTACCATCATTTCATTTCATTTGAAGCCGTTCTGGCTCCACCTCTCCGCTGACTTTTCTGGACCAATCATGTCTTTACCTTTCTTCACCAAACTCATAACTCTCTCTAGAGAATCCTCTACCCTAAAGAGTGTCTATCCTCCTCAGTGCCCTCTACTATCTTGTCCAGTGTTTCTTTTGTTCCTGTTGTTGTAGGATGTGAGAATATCGTGGAGATAATGATCCTCTTTGAGGACTCTGCAGGACTCCTTTAAATCGGTGAAATTTGACGACCTTGTTATCTCCCACATCTCCGAGCGTGCACCGCGCCCTGCTGGCCGTCTGATGTTGACCCTGGTAATGGTGAACTCACTCACTTTGATGTCTCTTCAAAAGGACCCTGCAGAGGTGCATCTCAGACCCCTCCAGCCCGACAGTACGTATTATTCAGGGTTCTGATTTCATCCAGAGATAAATGCACCTGTTTTCTGAACCTCAGGTAGAGCGATGTGATTGGGTTAAGAAGACTCCTCCAGTAGAAAGAAGGTCATTTAAACTCTTTCAGGTTTCTGGCTGCTGTTCTGTATATGATGCACTGGATGCACTGGATACTTAGTGTGATGTGTAATAACAGTACTGTGTATCATAATATTACTGTGAAACTAAATAAATGAAGTTCTACATTAGTGCAAAAAAACTTTCGTTCTGTCTCATTCTACCTCATCCTGTCTCACTTGGTCTCACTCTACTTCATTTTGTCTCATTCAGTCTCACAATACCTCACTCTGTCCCATTCTGTCTTATTTTACCTCTTTATGTCTCATTTGGTCTCACTCTACCTCATTCTGTCTCATTTTACCTCTTTTTGTCTCATTTGGTCTCACTCTACCTCATTCTGTCTCATTTGGTCTCACTCTACCTCATTCTGTCTCATTCAATCTCACAATACCTCACTCTGTCCCATTCAGTGTCACTCTACCTCACTCTGTCCCATTCAGTCTCACTCTACCTCATTCTGTCTTATTCCATCTCATTTGTTCTCACTATACCTCACTATACATCTGTCCGTTCTGTTTTGCTCTACCTCACTCTATCTCAGTCTACCTTACTTAAACTAACACTGTCTCATTCTGTCTCGCTGTACCTCAATCTACCTCGGTCTGTCTCACTGTACCTCTCTCTGTCTCATTCAGTCTCACTCTGTCTCATTTTGTCTCATTGTACCTCACCCTGTCCCATTCTGTTCTACCTGTTCTATCCCTCTTGCTCTACCTCAACCTGTCTCACACTACCTTACTCTGTCTCCATCTACTTTAACTCACTCTGTCCCAAACGTTCTTACATTGTCTCATTTTGTCTCACTTTGCCTCCATCTACTTCAATCTATCTCACACTACCTTACACTGTCTCCGTCTACTTTAACTCACTCTGTCTCAATCGTTCTTACACTGTCTCATTCTGTCTTACTTCACCTCCATATACTTCAATCTGTCTCACACTACCTTACACTGTCTCCATCTACTTTAACTTACTCTGTCCCAATCGTTCTCACTCTACCTCACACTGTCTCATTCTGACTCACTTTACCTCCACCACTTCAATCTGTCTCACACTACCTTACTCTGTCTCCGAATACCTCACTCTGTCTAAGTCTACCTTACTTAAACTAACACTGTCTCATTCTGTCTCGCTCTACCTCATGCTCTCATTCTGTCTCACTTTATCTCCATCTACTGTAATGTCTCACACTACCTCAATCTATCTCGCACTACCTTACTCTGTCTCGCACTACCTCACTCTGTTTCATTCTGTCTCACTCTACCTCACTTTGTCCTGCTCTGTCTCACTTTACCTCACTCTGTCTCACGCTACCTCACCTTGTCTCATTCTGTCTCGCTCTCCCTTACACTCTCATTGTTTCTCACTCTACTTCACTCTGTTTTATTTTGTCTCACTGTACCTCAATCTATCTCATTCTGTCTCGCTCTACCTCACTTTGACCTGTTGTGTCGCACTCTACCTCACTCTGTCTCATTCTGTCTCACTCTATTTCATTCTGTCCCGTTCTGTCTTGCTAATTCAATCTACCTCATTCTATTGCAACTCTTATGATGTGTTTATTAATAAAGCTCACTATAAACTCAGGATAATATCATGATAATGATAAAAAATACAATTTATCGTACAGCCCTATTGACTATGCTTTCACAAAACGGCTGTTCCTGCTTCTGTTTGATGCATCAGTTGTGCATAATCTTAGAAATTAATTTTAAAACAAGGTTTTTTGATTAACGTTCAATAAGGCTTGAGGTGCTTCAAAGAACCTTCAGAAAACCTTCTTTTCTAAAAACCTTTTTTCAAAGGTTCCTCACGTCACTTTAAGTGGTTCCTCCACAGTTTCAAATTGAAGCTGCTCAATGAACTTATACTTTATACATTAGTAAGCCCTTCTTTTATGATCTTAACAAGATTCACAGAGGCTTTCTTTGCATTCAGTTCACAGGCTCCTTTTTCAAAAATAGCCAGGACCAAGACCAGTCCAGGATCTCTCTCAACTAATAGCAGCTGTTTTCATGATCTTAGCCACAGACAAACCACATGGTCCTCAGTTGGGTCTTTAGGGCTCGTGAGCTTCTCTCTATATCTCATGCATGACTGGAGTAACTTCTTCACCCTCACGGTGGCCTTGTTGGTGATGTAATTGGTGTCTGATGCAAGATACAGCAAGGTCCCAATCCTCTGGCCAACAGCAGAATAATAACGGGAAGTTCTTACAGCCCATTTTCCTCTAAAAGCCCCAGATGGTTTTTAGCGGTGCAGTTTGTCATTGCACTTTTGATGTTAAAAGCCTTTTTGCACCTTTCTGCCAATTCTGGAGGACGTCCAGCCAAGAATTTCAGCTGAGCAATAGAGAGCTTGTCTTTCTTTTCATCATCATTCTTGACATTTGACCTTTTTAAAATTCTGCTTTTGGACAATAGACAGTAAAAGAAATTGTGGTAAGAGAAGTCATCCCATGCGTCAGTCTTTATTCTAGTAAAGGTAGAGTAGGTGTTCCTACAGTCGTCATTCTCATAATACCAGAGATTCAGAGAAAGTTCTACTAGGAGACTTAACAAATGACAAGGGCTTATATTAAAGCCTTTAACTTACAATTATTGTTATATTATCTCACGATAATAAAATATATGTGATGTGTGATAACGGTGTTGGGTATCGAGATATTGATGTGAAACGCAATTAATAAAGTTCTATATTAGTCCTAAAATCTCTCATTCTTCTCACTGTACCTCAATCTGTCTCAAGGTACCTCACTCTGTCTCATTTTGTCTCACTGTAGCTCAATCTGTCTCAGTCTACCTTACTTTAACTCACTCTGCTGATTTTGTCTTGCTCTACTTCTATCTACCTCAATCTGTTTCACTGTACCTCACTCTGTCTCATTTTGTCTCACTGTACCTCACTGTTTTATTTTGTGTTACTGTCCCTCAATCTGTCCTGTTCTGTCTCGCACTACCTCAACCTAACTTAATCTGTCTCACTGTACCTCACTCTGTCTCATTCTTCTCACTGTACATCAATCTGTCTCAATGTATCTCACTCTGTATCATTTTGTCTCACTGTACCTCACTGTTTTATTTTGTGTTACTGTACCTCAATCTGTCCTGTTCTGTCTCAGTCTACCTTACTTTAACTCACTCTGCTCATTTTGTCTTGCTCTACCTCTATCTATCTCAATCTGTCTCATTTTGTCTCACTGTACCTTAATCTGTCTCAATGTACCTCACTCCGTCTCATTCTTCTCACTGTACATCAATCTGTCTCAATGTACCTCACTCTGTCTCATTTTGTCTCACTGTACCTCACTGTTTTATTTTGTGCTACTGTACCTCAATCTGTCCTGTTCTGTCTCGCTCTACCTCAATCTAACTTAATCTGTCTCACTGTACCTCACTCTGTTTCATTTTGTCTCACTGTACCTCAATCTGTCCTGTCTTGCACTACCTCACTCTGCCTCAGTCTACCTTACTTTAACTCAGTCTACCTCACTCTGTCTCGTTCTGTAGCACTCTGTCTTGTTCTGTCTCACTCTATCTCATTCTGTCCTATTCTGTCTTGCTGTACCTCAATCTGTCCTGTTCTGTCTTGCACTACCTCCATCTACCTTAATCTGTCTCACTGTGCCTCACTCTGTCTCATTTTTTCTCACTCTACCTTACTGTGTTCTGTTTTGTCTCACTGTACCTCAAGCTGTCCTGTTCTTTTTCGCACTACCTCACTCTGTCTCAGTCTACCTTACTTTAACTCACTCTGTCCCAGTCTGTCTCGCACTACCTTACTTTGTCCCATTCTGTCTTACTCTACCTCAGACTGTCTTGTTCTGTCTCATTTTGTCTCACTCTATCTCACTCTGTCTCACTCACACTTATTTACCTCATTCTGTCCCATTCTGTCTTGCTGTACCTCAGTCTGTCCTGATCTGTCTCACTCTACCTCACTCTGTCTCATTTTGTCTTACTCTATCTTATTCTGTCTTGCTCTGTCTCAATCTACCTCATTCTGTCCTGATCTGTCTCACTCTACCTCACTCTGTCTAGTTTTGTCACACTCTACCTCATTCTGTACTATTCTGTCTTGCTCTACCTTAATCTATCTTATTCTGTCCTGATCTGTCTCAATCTACCTCATTCTGTCTTGTTTTGTTTCACTCTACCTCATTGTCTCATTCTGTCTCACTCTACCTTATTGTCCCATTCTGTCTTGCACTACCTCAAGGCATTTCTGCACTGTGCCTCTATGGGATCCAGCGGATCCTAGTGGTGTATAATGACATCACATTTGGTTTGTATTTGGCTTGTAAGCGCTGCATCGTTGCTAGTTTACCTGTATGTGGTGGAGTCATACATAATACAATGGAGAGCTTCGGTTACAGTGCATTACCGGCTGATAACATCACTTATAGAACACCTCTCAGCCAATCACATTGCAGGGTTGGAACTAACTGTGGTATAATTGCAAGTAAGGACTGAGAGTGAGACGGAGGCCTTAACGAATGTGCTAGTTAATTGGCGAAAAGAAAATTGGGCAAAAAGACCCAAAAACCTTGATGAGTTCTTTAATGCAGCCAAGAAACTGATTTTTATTTAATCGTTTGGTTCTCAATGGCTTTAAAGGCTTTTCCAGTCTTTTCTCCAATTCAGGAACTTTCTTCTACATCATTGGAACCTAGGCATGAATGTCGCCATTGGTGTAGCCCAATCCCATAATTTCTCTCTGATAATCAATACCGTAACAAACTGAACACCTCCTGCTTTAAGCCTGGTGATGGTTGTGTTCTTTCACGCTGCCCTGAAGGTCAGTGCCCTCGACCGCAGGAATCCAGTGCTCTCGCCGCTTTTGTTGCATTTTTAATTAAATTTGCAAGAAAATTCACTGCAGACGGTTTTTACAGCAGTACTGACCACATCATCACAAGCTTTCTCAGCTTCACAGAACACAGCCGTCATCACTTCATCACGTCCAGCACAAGCTGCCGCAGGTATGAAAAGCATTCCTCACGTCGTCCAATCTCCATTCACACCTACTGATTATTTCCTCAAGGTTGATTACCTGCTGCTTTCCCAACCTGAATCCTCCTCACTACTCTCAGATTCAGCTCTTCAGACTAGAGCTCTTCTAATCCTAATCCTAATCCTAATCCAAAATGAACTCTGTCAGACCAGTAAGCATTATCATACCATCACAACACAGGTTTATGGTGGAGCTGAGACTAGTATTTTGTTTTGGGTCAAGGCTAGGATTAGTCTTAAGAATAGGTTAAGAATAGGATTAGGATGAGGGTTAAGGTTGAGATTAGGATTAGGTTTTGTATTGGGGCTAGGGTTAGTCCAGGTTAAGATTAGGATTAGGATTTGGGTTAAGGTTGAGATTAGGATTAGGTTTTGGATTAAACCTAGGGTTAGTCCAGGTTAAGATTAGGATTAGGTTTTGGGTTAAGGTTGAGATTAGGATTAGGATTTGGGTTAAGGTTATGATTAGGATTAGGTTTTGGATTGGTGCTAGGGTTTGCCCATGTTAAGAATATGATTAGGATTAGGGTTAAGGTTGAGATTAGGATTAGGTTTTGGATTGGGGCTAGGGTTAGTCCAGGTTAAGATTAGGATTATGATTTGGGTTAAGGTCGAGATTAGGATTAGGTTTTGCATTGGGGCTAGGGTTAGTCCAGGTTAAGATTAGGATTAGGATTTGGGTTAAAGTTGAGAATAGGATTAGGTTTTGGATTGGGGCTAGGGTTAGTCCAGGTTAAGATTAGGATAAGGTTTTGGGTTGAGTCTGAGATTGGTCCAGGATGACGGCTAATAGTAGTAGTTAGTATTAGGGTTCAGCATTAGGTTAATTTTAGGATTAGGTTTTGGATTAAGGTTGAGATTTGGACTAGGAATAGTCCAGGTTGAGATTAGAATTAGTTTTTGGGTTGAAGCTAAAACTAGTCCAGAATGATGGTTAGGGTTAGATTTGGGGTTATGGTTAAGATCAGGTTTTGGTTTAGGATGAGGTAAGGTCTTGTATTCAGGCTAGGATTAGTCCTGAGTGATGGTTAGAATTAGGTTTTGGGTTGAGATTAAGATTAGAATTAGGATTAGGTTTTGAGTAGAGGTTGAGACTAGGATTCGGTTTTGAATTAAGGCTAGGATTAGTCCAGTTTGAGATTAGATTTTGGTTTTGGGTTAGGTTGAGATTAAGATTAGGTTTTGGGTTGGCGCTAGGATTACTGCAGGTTGAGATTAGGATTTGGGTTAGGGTTAACTTTAGAATTAGATTTTGGATTAAGGCTAGGGTTAGTCCAGGTTGAGATTGGAATTAGGTTTTGGGTTAAGACTGAGATAAGAATCAAGCTTTGGACTGAGGCTAGGATTAGTACAGGATGATGGTTAGGATTAGGATTTGGGTTGAGTTTGAGAATAGGTTTAGTTTTTGGGTTGAGGTTGAGATTAGGTTTTGGGTTGAGGTTGAGAATAAAATTAGGTTTTGGGTTAGGGCTAGGTTTAGGCCAGGTTGAGATTAGGATTAGGTTTTGGGTTGAGGTTGAGATTAGAATTAAGTTTTGAGCATTGGATTAAGGCTACGATTACTCCAGGATGATGGTTAGTATTAGATCTTTGGTTGAGACTAGGATTTGTATTAGGTTTGGGTTGAGATTGGGTTTTGGGTTGAGACTATGATTAGGTTTTGGGTTGAGGTTGAGACTAGGATTAGATTTAGGGTTAAGGTTGAGATTAGGATTAAGTTTTGAGCATTGGATTAAGGCTAGGATTATTTCAGGATGATGGTTAGTATTAGATCTTTGGTTGAGTTTAAGGTTAGGATGAGGTTTTTGGTTGACGTTGAGATTATAATTAGGTTTAGGTTGAGTTTTTTTAAATTAGGTTTTGCATTGAAATTAGCATTAGGTTTTAGGTTAAGGTTGAGATTAGAATTAGGCTTTGGTTTGAGATTGAGGCTAGGATTATGTTTTGGGTTGAGAGTAGGATTAGGATGAGGTTTTGGGTTGAGGTTGAGATTAGGATTAGGTTTTGCTTGGAGGTTGAGATTAGGATTAGGATTTGATTGAGACTAGGATTAGTATTAAGTTTTGGGTTGAGGTTGAGATTATGATTAGGTCTTGCTTGGAGGTTGAGATTAGGATTTTGTTGAGACTAGGATTGATATTAGGTTTTGGGTTGAGGTTGAGACTATATTTAGGGTTAGGGTTGAGATTAGGATTAGATTTTGGGTAAAGGTTGAGGTTAGGTTTAGGTTTTGGGTTAAGGTTGAGATTAGCATTAGATTTAGGGTTAAGGTTGAGATTAGGATTACGGCTGAGGTTGAGATTAGGATTAGGTTTTGTATTGAGATTAGGTTATTTCATTTCATATATTAACCTCAGTTTATTCAGATGCTTCACTACTGTTACAGCACTGATATGTTGTGGATGAAACTCTGTGAGAGATTACTAAGCGTTTACAAATAATAAGAAAAACCCTCATATTAGAGAGACGAGAGACTCGTAGCTTTATATAGAGAAATGGATGAGTTAGCAGCTCATGTGGAGCATCTTTTGCTGGAGTGGAGAAACAGGAAACAGCTGGTCTGAAGTTCATGCTCAGGTACAGGAAGTGAAAAAAGGCCAGGTGGTTTGCTTTTGCTGTTTTTTTTTTTGCAGCTATAGCAGATATAGCACAGCTGCACCAAGAGATGCATAGTGGGTACGAGAGAGAAGAATGTAGCGCTAATGCTAATGCGTAAAAGGAAAAAGATGCATGAATTCAGATTTGAATGTTCACATTCTTGTTGCGTGTCCATGGATCACATATGTATCAGATTTAGGACCAAATATGAAAGTGCAATTGAGCAAAAAAAAAATCAGATTTGAGTCACTTCAGCCTGATAATGTGAACGTAGAATTAAACGCTCTTAAACACTGAAACAAGCAGAGCAACTGCTGTGCTCTGGTTCCCCTCACATATTCCTCATTATGAATAAATTCAGATCATCAAACATCACCAGCAGCAGCGTGTAGAGCTGGAATTAGAGCTGCTTGGCGAATGGGGGAAGATGTCAGTCATGTAGACGTTAGCCACCCTGCTCCTGTAGAGCACCATATGTGAGTCTGAGCAGGAGAGCTGGAGACGCTCGGGCTGTACGCCGTCCATCAAAAGTTTCACAGATACCTGACTCCTTAAAATGTTTTAAAAACTAATTATCTGAGAGGAGAACAACATGTTCATTGCTATCTTACACCCCACCAACAGTCGGTTTTCATTCCTTTTACCTGCATTGTTTGAACAGCAGCAGAGCTTCTGAATGTATCTACACTGATGGGCGTGGTGTTCTGGAAATGAGGTGTGTTCAGGTACATTTCTGGAGTTTTGCTTGTTTATCTTGGTATCAGAAAAAAACACAGGTGCTACATGGACTGATTAAAACCTAGACAGACGCCAACAGTCAGACGTTCATCGCTATCTTGGTAACACGGGTGCATTCCCAACAGACAAACACCCTTATTCATTACACACACATGAACACAAAGCAGCACAAACCCAACTTTTACATCAACAATAAACAGAATAGTAACTAAAATAACATTGAGAAGCGTTTGTTGGACACGTCCAGGTAGCTGCACCGTTACAATAGCAATCCGCCAAAGTCAGAGCTCACCTTGTTCTTAAAGACAATGATGAACAAGAGACACTCTGAATGGTTTATTTTACATTACACCCAAAACACAGTGATGATTAATTAAGAGAATTAGTACACGTTTTCTGCGTTTCGAGCTGTGCAAGGTATACTTTTCCCGTTGTTTCGATAGCAAAGACTCACTGATATGCCTTTAATCAAGCTGTACAGTGCACTGTGTTTGATGGCTCGCCTATAGATCACTAAAATAGGGTCTGAACTATTCAAAAATAAAAGCAAATAAAAGAAGGAAAGTATGCTCTTAAACACTTAAAAAGCTCTTAAATGCTCTACAACACTCTTGAACTCTCTTTAACACTCTTAAATACTTTACAACACTTTTAAATGCTCTGAAACACTCTAGAACTCTCTTAAACCTTTTAAACGCTCTACAATTCTCTTAAACACTCTACAACTCTTAAAATCTCTTAAACACTTTTAAACACTCTACAACACATTCTTAAATGCTCTGTATCACTCTACAACACTCTTACACATTCTACAACACTCTACAACTATCTTAAACACTTTTAAATGCTCTACAACACTCTTAAACACTCTAAAACTCTCTAGAACTCTCTTAAACACATATAAACGCTCTACAATTCTCTTAAACTCTCTTAAACACTTTTAAACACTTTACAACACATTCTTAAATGCTCTGTAACAATACAATTCTCTTAAATGCTTTACAACACAATTAAACACTCTTTAACACTCTGCAACACTCTTAAATGATCTACCACACTCTTAAATGCTCTTAAACACTCTGGAACTCTCTTAAACGCTCTATAACACTCTTAAACACTCTTAAATGATCTACCAAACTTTTAAACATTTAAAAAAAAAAGTCTACAACACTCTACAATGCTTCACAACTCTCTTATAACACTTTAAGACACTCAACAACACTCTTAAATACTCTTAAACACTCTACAACTCTCTACAACACTCTTAAATGCTCTGTAACACCCTTAAACACACTTAAACACTGTATAACACTATTAAACTCTCCCTACACGCCCTACATAAAGCTGCATGGCGCTCTGTGGTTGAGGGCTCGTCTATAGGTCGCTACAATAGGGCCTGAACTATTCAAAATGAAAGACCGACACCGACACACACTCCACACACACACTCCGTTCTGATTTCTAATGCAGCGTATCGATCCGCCCGTCCAGCTCCTCCACTCTCTCTTCAGCATTTATAATTAAAAATAATGAAATCTGCATTAATAATTTACAGCGTCTGCACCTTAAACTCTCTGCTCCGTGTGTGTGTGTATAGTGTGTGTGTATGTAGTGTGTGTAGTGTGTGTGTGTGAACGAGGTTCTGCTTCTCGACCTTTTATTCCACAGCACTCGTTTCTCCTCCGCTGACCTACTTTACTCTTCCCTTTGTTTCAGACTGGAGGAGGAGAACAGGGCAGATCTGAGGGCCTGCTGGACTCCCCTTATTCAGGACACACACACACTTCACACACACACACACACACACACACACACACGTAATCTTCTTAACCCACAATACAATGATTCCTGCTACTAGGTAGGTGTGTGTGTGTGTGTTTCAGACCTCAAATAATGCAAAGAAAACTAGTTCCTATTCATTTATTCATTGAGAAATTAATATTTGCTGGTTACTGCATGATGCTCTCCTCCACCAGTCTTACACACTGCTTTTGGGAGACTGTATTCCCCTCCTGGAGCAACAACAGGGTTCAGTTCTTGAGTTTATAGAATAGAATACACTTATTTTTGTTTCAGACTGGAGGAGAACAGGGCAGATCTGAGGACCTGCTGGACTTCCTTTATACAGGACACACACACACACACACACACACACACACACACACACACACACACACACACATGTATGCGCGTGATTTTCTTAACCTTCAATACAATGATTTTTGCCACTATGTAGGTGTGTGTGTAGTGTATAGTGTGTCATTGTGTGTATAGTGTGTTTAGTGTGTATGTATTGTGTCTGTGTGTGTAGTATGTGTGTGTGTATAGTGTGTGTATATTAGTATTAATATTATACATAGTGTCTGTGTCTAGTGTGTATACTGTGTGTGTATATTGTGTGTGAGTAAATAGTGTGTGTATCTAGTGTGTATACTGTGCATGTATACTGTGTGTGTATATTGTGTGTGTGTGTGTGTATAGTGTGTCATTGTGTGTATAGTGTGTTTAGTGTGTATGTATTGTGTGTGTGTGTGTAGTATGTGTGTGTGTGTGTATAGTGTGTGTATATTATTATTAATATTATACATAGTGTCTGTATCTAGTGTGTATATTGTGTGTGTATATTGTGTGTGATTAAATAGTGTGTGTATCTAGTGTGTATACTGTGCATGTATACTGTGTGTGTATATTGTGTGTGTGTGTGTGTGTGTATAGTGTGTGTATATTAGTATTAATATTATAAGTAGTGTGCATCTAGTGTGTCTGGTGTGCGTGTGTGTATAATATATGTGTATACTGAGTGTGTGTATATTGTGCGTATACAGTGTGTGTGTATATTGTGTGTATGCTGCGTGTGTGTTTATAGTGTGTGTAATGCCTATAGTGTGTGTGTGTGTGTTTAGTGTGCGGTTGTGTGCATATAGTATGTGTAATGTGTATTTAGTGTGTGTATCGTGTGTGTGTGTGTATAATATGTGTGTATACTGTGTATATGTATACTGTGTGTGTGTGTGTATACTGTGTGTATGTATACTGTGTGCATATAGTGTATGTAGTGTGTGTGTATACAGTGTGTGTGTAGTGTGTGTGTGTGTGTGTGTGCGTGTGTGTGTGTGTATAGTGTGTGTGTATAGTGTGTGTGTGTGTATAGTATGTATATAGTGTGTGTGTATAGTGTGTGTGTGTATAGTATGTATATAGTGTGTGTGTATAGTGTGTGTGTGTATAGTATGTATATAGTGTGTGTGCGTGTGTGTATAGTGTGCGTGTATAGTATGTATATAGTGTGTGTGTATATGCGTGTGTGTGTGTGTATAGTGTGTGTGTATATTGTGTGTGTGTATAGTGTGTGTGTGTATATAGTATGTATATAGTGTGTGTGTATAGTGTGTGTGTATAGTGTGTGTGTGTATAGTATGTATATAGTGTGTGTGTGTGTGTGTGCGTGTGTGTATATGCGTGTGTGTGTGCGTGTGTGTATAGTGTGCGTGTGTGTATAGTATGTATATAGTGTGTGTGTATAGTATATATATAGTGTGTGTGTATAGTATGTATATAGTGTGTGTGTATAGTGTGTGTGTGTATAGTGTGTGTGTGTGTGTATAGTATGTATATAGTGTGTGTGTATAGTGTGTGTGTGTATAGTGTGTGTGTGTGTGTATAGTATGTATATAGTGTGTGTGTATAGTGTGTGTGTGTATAGTGTGTGTGTGTGTGTATAGTATGTATATAGTGTGTGTGTATAGTGTGTGTGTGTATATGCGTGTGTGTGTGTATAGTGTGTGTGTATAGTGTGTGTGTGTATAGTATGTATATAGTGTGTGTGTATAGTGTGTGTGTATAGTATGTATATAGTGTGTGTATAGTGTGTGTGTGTATAGTGTGTGTATAGTGTGTGTGTGTATAGTGTGTGTGTGTATAGTATGTATATAGTGTGTGTGTATAGTGTGTGTGTGTATAGTGTGTGTGTGTATAGTATGTATATAGTGTGTGTGTATAGTGTGTGTGTGTATAGTGTGTGTGTGTGTGTGTATAGTATGTATATAGTGTGTGTGTATAGTGTGTGTGTGTATAGTATGTATATAGTGTGTGTGTATAGTGTGTGTGTGTATAGTGTGTGTGTGTATAGTATGTATATAGTGTGTGTGTATAGTGTGTGTGTGTATAGTGTGTGTGTGTGTGTGTATAGTATGTATATAGTGTGTGTGTATAGTGTGTGTGTGTATAGTATGTATATAGTGTGTGTGTATAGTGTGTGTGTGTATAGTATGTATATAGTGTGTGTGTATAGTGTGTGTGTGTGTGTGTGTGCGTGTGTGTATATGCGTGTGTGTGTGTGTGTATAGTGTGTGTATAGTGTGTGTGTGTATAGTATGTATATAGTGTGTGTGTATAGTGTGTGTGTGTATAGTATGTATATAGTGTGTGTGTATAGTGTGTGTGTGTATAGTGTGTGTGTGTGCGTGTGTGTATATGCGTGTGTGTGTGTGTATAGTGTGTGTGTATAGTATGTATATAGTGTGTGTGTATAGTGTGTGTGTATAGTATGTATATAGTGTGTGTGTATAGTGTGTGTGTGTGTATAGTGTGTGTGTGTATAGTATGTATATAGTGTGTGTGTATAGTGTGTGTGTATAGTGTGTGTGTGTGTATAGTATGTATATAGTGTGTGTGTATAGTGTGTGTGTATAGTATGTATATAGTGTGTGTGTATAGTGTGTGTGTGTGTATAGTGTGTGTGTGTATAGTATGTATATAGTGTGTGTGTGTGTGCGTGTGTATAGTGTGTGTGTGTGTATAGTATGTATATAGTGTGTGTGTATAGTGTGCGTGTGTATAGTGTGTGTGTGTGTATAGTGTGTGTGTGTGTATAGTGTGTGTGTGTGTGTGTATAGTGTGTGTGTATAGTATGTATATAGTGTGTGTGTATAGTGTGTGTGTGTATAGTATGTATATAGTGTGTGTGTATAGTGTGTGTGTGTATAGTATGTATATAGTGTGTGTGTATAGTGTGTGTGTGTGTGTGTATAGTATGTATATAGTGTGTGTGTATAGTGTGTGTGTGTGTGTGTATAGTATGTATATAGTGTGTGTGTATAGTGTGTGTGTGTGTATAGTGTGTGTGTGTATAGTATGTATATAGTGTGTGTGTATAGTGTGTGTGTGTATAGTATGTATATAGTGTGTGTGTATAGTGTGTGTGTGTATAGTATGTATATAGTGTGTGTGTATAGTGTGTGTGTGTATAGTATGTATAGTGTGTGTGTGTATAGTGTGTGTGTGTGTATAGTGTGTGTGTATAGTGTGTGTGTGTATAGTATGTATAGTGTGTGTGTGTATAGTGTGTGTGTGTGTGTGTATAGTATGTATATAGTGTGTGTGTATAGTGTGTGTGTGTGTATAGTGTGTGTGTGTATAGTGTGTGTGTGTATAGTATGTATAGTGTGTGTGTGTATAGTGTGTGTGTGTGTGTGTGTATAGTATGTATATAGTGTGTGTGTATAGTGTGTGTGTGTGTATAGTGTGTGTGTGTATAGTGTGTGTGTGTATAGTATGTATATAGTGTGTGTGTATAGTGTGTGTGTGTGTATAGTATGTATATAGTGTGTGTGTGTGTGTGTGTGTGTGAACAGATGGGCTGTATCAGCTCTGTAAATAAACAGCAGTGTTTGTGTGTTTCTATCCAGTCTGCATATCAATAAGCTAATCAATCGATTTATTGATCAGAAGTGTCATTCACCCGTCATCTGCATCATTACAGAACGGCCTTCTGGGATTTATAAATGTCTCCAGCCTCTCGGGACTTCTGTTCATTAGTGCTCTAATTCTTTATTTGCAAAAAATGTTAATATTTAAAATAGATTTTTGGGTACCACTTTAAAATAAGACTACCTTTATAAAGGGTTTATAAATGGTTTACAATTAGTTTATTAATGGTTACTAATTAGGTTGTAAATGCCTTAAAATCATTAATAATCAGTTATAACACATACATAGAAAGAGCAACAATATAGACGGCTGTGGGTTCACTATTTGGCAAAAAACAGGTCATTGTTGCCCTTTCTATGTAGGTGTTATAACTGATTATTAATGATTTTTAAGGCATTTACAACCTGATTAGTAACCATTAATAAACTAATTGTAAACCATTTATAAAGGTAGTCTTATTTTGAAATGGTACCGATTTTATATATATATATATATATATATATATATATATATATATATATATATATATATATATATATATATATATATTATTTGTTCTCAGGTGTTAAGGTGGAAAATTCTTCATTACACATTTTTTTCGGTAATAAAGTAATAATACACAACTACACACCACTTACACTGTAATAACACACAACTACCCACATTCAACACCATAATAATACATAACCACACCTCTACACACTGTTACACCATCATTATAACCAACTATACACCACTAACACTGTAATAACACACAATATATATCCATTCAACAAAGGGTCATGAGTACCAACACTTTTGCCCATATAATGTATATATATTTTTTTTTTGACTCTGCTGGTCTCTGCTCTCTTTTCTCTGCACTTTTATTCACCACCATTCGTCTTGTTTTTGTTTATTTTTAGGACTTCCACCAACAAGCTGCAGCGACTCTTCTGAGCTCTACAGCGTTTTTCTAGCCCAGCTATCCAGGTTGTTTTGAGTAAACCTTGTCAAATCTGTGGTGGAAACATGGTGGAAACATGATGGAAACATGGTGGAAACATGGTGGAAACATGGTGGAAACATGATGGAAACATGGTGGAAACATGATGGAAACATGATGGAAACATGGTGGAAACATGATGGAAACATGGTGGAAACATGGTGGAAACATGGTGGAAACATGATGGAAACATGGTGGAAACATGGTGGAAACATGGTGGAAACATGGAAGAAAATAAATGCACTGTTAAAACTGGGATTCCATTTTCACATCTTTTAGTGTATCTTTGCTTATCTTTGGTTTCACACTGTGCACTAAATAACTTTCATTCATCCTGGCATCATCATCACTCCCTATACTTCATTTATTGATTGGTTTTTATAAAAAGACTCAGTTCAGAAAGTTGCTTTTCCAGGTGTTGTGTCAAATTCTGCCTCTCAAACACAATCTGACTCTCCTTCAAATACAGGAGCATCCCGAAACAGAACGAATAAAACAGATTCTCCTCGGAATTTAACTTCTACTGAAAAGACTTAGTCTCAACCAGAGACTGTAAAAAAAGATGGATGTCGTGTCGCCGTTCCCATTCATTCAATGAAAATGAAGCCAAAATCTTCCGCCATGTTGGCGATCCCGATTCTGCGCAGTAGAGACCAGAGGAGGGAGAAAGACTGTGGAGAGACAGCCTGCTCATTTAAATAACCCCGCCCCTGAGGGCTGCCTCGAGGTCACAGGCTGCAGAGCGGATCTGACGGTCTGTTATTGGTCCCGCCCATAACCAGCCCTTTTACAATAACCACACCTTTTTTGAATAGAGCTGAATAACCTTCTAAAAAAACGAATTCTGTGGGGATATAAAAATTAGACAATATAAGCAGAGGTTACACTAGCTGTTACATTTAAATAAAGGAGGTAGAATTACAGTATATTGGGAAAAAACGTGATTGAAAGTTGTTCTGTTTGCCATGGAAACCTATGGGGATGGGTGGGGTTATACAGCTTTCTGAAACCGAACAGCAGGGGGCGCCCGACCTGTGGTGACTTCACTTTTGAGAGACGATGCTCTGTCCAGCTATACACAGTCTATGGTCTCAACTTAGAGTTTAATACAAAGTTTTGGTCTTGACCTGGACTTTATTACAAAAAACTTGGTTTTGACATGGACTTTACTACAGAGACTCAGTCTTGACTTCTTAAAACTCTTGAACTTGACTTGGATTTTACTACAAAGACTTCTTGAATTGGATTTTACTAAAGATACTTAGCCTAGGCTTGGACTTTACTACAAAGAATTGGTCGTGACTTGAACTTTACTTGGACTTTACTACAAAAACATTACTACAAAGTCTGAGTCTTTTTGAAACTCAAACTTGACTTGTACTTTACAACAAAACTTTGTCTTGACTTGGACTTCACTACAAAGACTTGATGACTTAAACTTTAGTACGAAGACTCAGACCTGACTTCTTAAAACTTGAAATGGACTTTACTACAAAGACTTGGTCTTGACTTGGATTTTACTAAAGATACTTAGCCTAGGCTTGGACTTTACTACAAAGAATTGGTCGTGACTTGAACTTTACTTGGACTTTACAACAAAAACATTACTACAAAGTCTGAGTCTTTTTGAAACTCAAACTTGACTTGTACTTTACAACAAAACTTAGTCTTGACTTGGACTTTACTACAAAAACATTACTACAAAGTCTGAGTCTTTTTGAAACTCAAACTTGACTTGTACTTTACAACAAAACTTAGTCTTGACTTGGACTTTACTACAAAGTCTTGGTCTTGGCCTGGACTTTACTGCAAAGACTTAGTCTTGACTTAGACTTAACTACAGAGATTTAGTCTTGAATTGGACTTCACTACAGAGATTTAGGCTTAACTTATTGAAACTTTTGGTCCCACTTTATAATAAGTGTCCTTAAGTACTTTGTAGTTACATGGTAACAATCCTCTGTAGTTAATCTGTAACAATGTGTACTTCATCAGTAGTTACACTGTAGTTACATGGATTGTTACCATGTAACTACAAAGTACTTAAGGACACTTATTATAAAGTGGGACCAAACTCTTGAATTGGAACTTGACTTGGACTTCACTACAAAGACTTGACTTAGTCTTGACTTGGCCTTAACTACAGAGACTTAGTTTTGAATTGGACTTAACTACAGAGATTTAGGCTTAAGTTATTGAAACTCTTGAATCGGAACTTGACTTGGACAAAGTCACGTGATGACTTAAACTTTAGTACAAATACTCGACTTCTTAAAAGTCTTAAAAGACTTGGTCTTGACTTGGAGATTAATGCAAAGGTTTGGTCTTTACTACAAGGACTTTGACTTTACTACAGATACTTGGTCCTGACTTGGACTTTACTACAAAGACATAGACTTGACATCTTGAAACTCTTGTACTTGACTTGGACAGCTCTACAATCTCTTAAACTTGACTTGGACTTTACTACAAAGAAGTGGTCCTGATTTTAGCTTTACTACAGATACTTGGGTCTTGACTTGGACTTGAACACTACAAAGACTTAGACTTGACTTCTGAAAACTCTCGAACTTGACTTGGATTTTACTACAATCGTTTTGACTTGATTTGAAGTCCAATATTGTCCAGTTTTGGTCTTTATTCAGACTTGACTACTACAACATCGTGGCCTTGGTTCGGAATCAACTACAATAAATCAACAGCACTACCAGATTTGAGATAAAATTTCAGAAAACAATGCCTTTGATTTTTTTTTTGATATCTCATTATCATAAAGCTTTGTTAGATTCGTTAGACAAGATATGTGACCAATAGGCTACTGAGAAGGACCCCTCCCACATGATCCCAGGCTAACAAATCATTCTGAAGAAGTCTAAAAAGGCATCTTACCTGCCGTGAACCTTGATGTCCGAGATGGCGTAGAAGTATCTGCTCAGGTTTCCTTCGTCCACCATGGTAGCTCCGGTGGCCGGTCTGAGGAGGCGGATCCGCAGGTCTGTGATGGTGAAGAAGTCCCTCAGGTTTTTGGTGGTGTCCAGTTGGCCGTAAAGCGAGGCCATGTTGTGCAGCCGGGGGCCGGCGAACAGAGCGAAGCGCTCTTTGATCTCGAAGCGTACGGTCTTGTCGTACTTCCAGACGTAGCCGCGGGAGTAATCCTCGGTGCAGATGATGTCCAGCAGGGTGAACTGGGACAGGTCCTGCACCGTCTTGGGCTCCATGGTGAAAGCGTCCAGGCAGTCCGTGGCGTAGAACTGATAGGGCTGCCATGTCCGCCCGTAGTCCAGAGACTTCTCCAAGACCATCTGCTCCGGCCGGCCTGACTCGAACGTGATCACGATGTCGTCCGTCAGCTCGATGGTTTTGTTCCAGGACAGCGTGATGTTCACGACAAGCGGCTTGGGGTACTTCTTCCAGGACGAGGACTGCCAGAACGTGGTGGGGTTGCGGCCCTCGAAGTCGAACATGAGCTCCGGAGGGTGGGCTAGCTCCTCCGTGGTTGCATCGCATTCGTTGTTGCACATGTACGGGTTCTCCTGCAGAAAAAAGAACCAAAAAAAGAGACCAATTATTAGTGTGGTCCATTAGTGGAAAAATGTGTATACTAAACTTTTTACACTTTTTTTATATTTCACTGCTGTAGATAATCATGTACTTACTTGTAAATAATATTCATAACACATTATTATGTTATCTATACATATTTCCATCCTGGATGTAAATTTAACACCACTTTAATACTTTTATTTAGTTAGTTTATTGTATATTTTCTACTTTTATCTTTATGCTGCATACTTGTCGAGGAGCAACGAAAGAATTTCATTGCACGAGGAAACTTGTTTCTTACTGTGCACATGACAATAAACTCTTTAAATCTTTGAATCTTGAATCTGAACTTGATGACTACAAAACAAGTCACTCTTTTTACTACTTCAAAAATCTTGAAAGAGAAAGAAAGAGCTTGTCTTGACTTGGACTTGAAATTACAAGGTCTTAGACGTGACTTTATAGAAAGTTTCGGTCTTGAGTTGGTATGAAGTACTACAAAATCTTAGTCTTATCTTGGAGCTGAGTTCTAATTATCCTCATCTTTTACTTGGATGGATAGATGGATACTTTATTGATCCCAGAAGGAAATCCTGGACATCCAGTAGCAGCAGGTATACACAGTACACAGGAGTTACCAAAAAAGGATAAGATAATATGATACAGATAAAAAATACAGTAAAAATACTAAAATAAAGTATAAAGTATAAAAGTAGAGTATTTTGTAGTGTGTGTGTAATGGAGGTAGTGCAGTTAACACAGTTAAAAAAACAACAATAAACCCCAGTTGCTCTGCATATTGAAAAGACGAATGATGTTGGCTATACAGGAAGTGTAAGTACGCAGTTAATAATAATATAATAATTAACAGTGCAAATTGTAAAAATGTAAACAGTGCACAATAAATGAACTATAAGTGCAGAGTATGGCAAAACTATAAAAATGTTATAAATAGGGCATCTTGGAGGGTGTGTCTAGAGAGTACTGGTCTTGACCTGGATGCGGCTGCCCAAAAGGCTTGGTCTAGAACTACAACATCTTGTTTTTTTGACTGGACTTGAATACCACAAAGTCTTCATTTTTGACCAGAACTTAATTGAAGTCTTGGTCTTGACATGAAATGTCGTACTACAAAGTCTTAGACTACTACAATGTCTTGGTATTGGCTTGAACTTGATTACTAGCATTAGTTCCGATTTGGACACAACTACTACAAAGTATACATAGACAGACAGACAGACAGACAGACAGACAGATAGATAGATAGATAGATAGATTTTAACACGTAGCTTGTTTTAACACGGTAAACACACAGACTACAGTCCAATATACTGGCCTCTAAACGCCAAAAGAGCTAGAGCTGCAATTAGTGGCTAATGCTAATGCTGCTGCACCCAGCCTTAGTGCTGGAGAAACTTCATTGAAAACTCACCCTTATAGAGGGATATTAGAGTTCATACATAAAGCGCATGAATTATATTATGCTGTCGTTTTTTGGGAAAATGAAAGGATTTTAAGTGCGCCTTAAAGTCAGAAAAATACGGTACCTGGACACAACTACAAAAAAGAACTGGTCTTGACTTAAACTTGACAACTCCAACTTCTGAGACTCCAAATCTACAGTCTTGGTCTCGACTGAGACATACTAAAAGTCCTGTTCTTGGTCAGGATCTGCTCTTTAATGGTTCTAAGTCATGGTGTAGACTCCAGCTCTGGTATTAAAGGTACTGTAAGGTTATGATGAAGTTGAGGTCAGTTAATCAGATTATAATTAAATAAGTAATTTATTTTAGTTATAGTGTGTTATTAGCTTTAAACACTAGACTTTAGTGGATTAACCCCGAGCTGTAAGAGCGGCATTAGTTCAGTCTTTTATGAGGCATGGCTAGACTGTGTGTGTGTGTGTGTGTGTGTGTGTGTGAGGTAGGTTAAAGGAAATAGAGTGTGCAGCTGAGGGCAGTTAAAGCTCCGGCGGGTCCGGCGAGAGCGAGCCGTAACTACAGGTGTAATTGATGCTCAGCCTGAGCCTCCGCTTCCAGCTGTGGCTGTATCGCCGGATCCGGATGAAGAGGCACCATAAAGCGGCGCTACGCACCACCCCTCCATTTTTATAGCACCCCCCCATCCCTCCATCCCTCCCTCCCTCACCACCGGCCTGTAAAAACCAGAGCCGGTCAGACCCCCCACGTTTTACACCAGCGCTGTATTCAACCCACGATCCACACAGTCCCTCTGAAGAGAGCGCTACATCGCTTAGCCATGCTAAAATAAAATAAAATAAATACATAAAAATCCAGCAGACAGACAGACGAGGCTCAGAAGTGGTGAACGAGAGAGCGAGAGAGAGTTAAAGACACACACAGAGAGAAAGAAAAAGAGAGTGAGCGAAACTCTCATTAAGTGTGAAGATAATCTGAAGGTCAGAGCGACGAATTGTGAATAATACGCCACTCTCCAGCCATCGTTCTCCAGCATATAAAAGCCGCCTTGATCCGAGCCCGCAGGTAAAGGACGCCCAGAGGTGCACTTCAGCCCGTCGCCCAATAAAAAACATCCCACGGCTCAAAGTCAAAGGAAACTCCCTGAAAAAAAGGCAGAGAAGCCAAGAGAAATACCATCCCTACCATCCTCATCCTCTCCTTCATCCATATCCAAGTTTGTAGCAACTTAACATCAGTACCAATGTCAGCTATGGCTGCACAAAACATCGTTTTAGCATCAACATTGCAATATACACATTATAGACACAACGCAGGACTTAATCTTGACTTAACCTTGAGAACTAGACTACAAAGTCTGAGACTTTAATACTGCAAAGTCTTAGTTTTGGTGTAAACTCAGATGCTTTAATTATAGATCTTAACTTTTAACAAGACATTTAAGACTACAGTAATAGTTTTGACGTTTTGATTCAGATATGCTAAGGGTACAGATATTTTTGGTCTGGACCTGATCTCTAATGGCTTTAAGACATGGTCTATACCCCGAGCAGAGGTGCACTTCATCCCACCTTCCAATAAAAAACATCCCACGGCTCAAAGTCAAAGGAAACTCCCTGAAAAAAAGGCAGAGAAGCCAAGAGAAATACCATCCCTACCATCCTCATCCTCTCCTTCATCCATATCCAAGTTTGTAGCAACTTAACATCAGTACCAATGTCAGCTATGGCTGCACAAAACATCGTTTTAGCATCAACAGACACAACGCAGGACTTAATCTTGACTTAACCTTGAGAACTACTAGCAAAATCTTGGTTTTCACTTGAACTAGACTATAAAGTGTGAGACTTTAATATTACAAAGTCTTGGTTTTGGCGTAAACTCTAATTTACGCTTTAATTATAGATCTTAACTTGCACATTCAAGACTACAGTCTTAGTTTTGACTTGTCCTGTTTTTTGGTCTGAACGTTCTTGTTTGTTGTTTACTGGTGAAGTTGAGGTCAATTAAACAGATTAAAAGCGAGATTAAAAACATCCCGCAGCTCAAACTCAAAGGAAACACTGAAAAAGACAGAGAAGCCAAGAAAAATACAATTTCTACCATTTTTAATCACATCCTCATCTTCATTTTCATTCTCATCCTCGTTCTCATCCTTATCCTTGTGTAACATCAGCGTTAATGTGAGAAAGGTGTGCACATCTGACACGTTGTACAAAGTCAAATTACTTTCCTTTTTTGCAGCTCGATACCAAAATAAATGTACACTTTTCTCATTTTCTCAATACTTATAATCCACTTGTACTTATAAGCCTCCCAACATAACAGTGAAGATATTCACATGTAGTAATTAATTGGGGATATTAATTAACATTAGTTATTAAATCTATTTGAATGTAGTTTATCTATTGTTTAAACTATACAGTAAATAAATGAAAATGTTCACTGAATAAATCCCATTAGTTACTGAATAATTAGAATAAAGAGCTTCATGTTCTAAAGGATGGAGGACAGTGAGGTGTTTTCTGGATTGTATTCAGCTGAACACACCTGAATGTTTGCACCACATGCCACAAATCATTACACCACAATGTTCTACAGCCCCCAGCAGGGCGGGCAGGGGGGCTGTGGAGCGTGTGTGTGTGTGTGTGTGTGTGTGTGGAAGGAGGGGGGTCTTTATGGATTTAGACCTATCAGCTTTTTAAGACACACACACTCCAATTTATGCGGACAAGACACCAGGGCAGCTGAGCAGCAGGAGATCTGTGTGTGTGTGTGTGTGTGTGTGTGTGTGGTCCATGATGGTGCCATATGACTGAAAGAGGGAAAGAAAAAAAAAGAAAAAAGAGACAGAGGGACTCACTAAACTGAATGTTAGTAGGTGTTCCTAATAATATGGCAAGTCAGTGGAAGCACAAGGTGCTGTTTAGTAGGTGTTTCCAATAAAGTGGCCATCAGTGAGTGAAAGAAGCACAAGGTACTGTAGTAGTAGGTGTTTCCAATAAAGTGGCCATCAGTGAGTGGAAGAAGCACAAGGTACTGTAGTAGGTGTTTCCAATAAAGTGGCCATCAGTGAGTAGAAGAAGCACAAGGTACTGTAGCAGGTGTTTCCAATAAAGTGGCCATCAGTGAGTGAAAGAAGCACAAGGTACTGTAGCAGGTGTTTCCAATAAAGTGGCCATCAGTGAGTGAAAGAAGCACAAGGTACTGTAGCAGGTGTTTCCGATAAAGTCTATTAGTTTAATAAAGTTTTTTTTTAATGGGGTGATGATCTTCTCACCTGGATCAGGTGACAGTATGATAACTCATTAAGAATGGGTGGATGTTCAGTCTGTTTATACTGATGACTTTGGCTCGTATCCCAGGATCAGGATTAGTGGATGATTATCAGGAGATCATCTCAGGTAATGCCTGATCTGTTTTG
>NC_064413.1:54835000-54860000 GCF_023375975.1 Astyanax mexicanus | reverse complement strand
GAGGACCGAGAGACCAGACGTCGGACTGCAGACGGAGTTGCAGAGACGGTGGAGTGGAGGACTCATCGCTGCTGGCTGCTGCTGTTCATCTTCCTGGACTGATCCAAAAACCTTATCCTTTATCTGGCAAAGACTATTTTGTCCTAAAATGTCAGACCATTCAGAGGAGGAGAGGGAATCTGATAATGGGGTTGAGCCAGAAGAATCAGACATTCAGAAACAAATTGGTGAACTGAACAGAAAACATGCTGTAGCAATGGCAACCATTGATTCCTTGAATAGGATGCCTGCTAGAACATATGTCTATGTGCCACGAGAGCGTCACATTGCTCCATTCACTGGTGATTTTGAAAAAGATGGAAGACTAGTAGATGATTTCATTGAGGAAACTGAACGCGTCTTACGTGCACGCAGTCAGTCTCCTCCTGAGCAGTGTGACTTTGTTCTCTCTTTGTTGCGAGGGGCTGCATTAGAAGAGGTACGTTTACGAAGTGATAGTGAAGTAGATCAGGTTAGTGACCTGTTCACCTACCTTCGGGAAGCTTTTAGTGATAGGCGTTGTGGGGCTCAGCTATTGCATGACTTTTATAGCCGCAAACAGAGAGAGAGTGAAGGCTTACTGGAATTTTCACATGCCTTATCACAAGCACGTAACAATGTATCGAGACAAACACCTGATGCAGGACCAAATACGAAGGTAGTATTGAGAGATCAGTTTGTCGAGGGAGTTCGGGACCCTGCACTTAAGAGAGAGCTTAGGAGGTGGGTTAGAAACAAACCTGATTCTTCGATGGTAGAAGTACGTGAGGAAGCTTACCTATGGAATATGGAAGAGCCTACTCTTAATTCAAAACCATCTAGAACTAGAAGCAAGGTGTCTGATTCTGAGAGGGGTGCAGGCTGTGCTGTAGTAAGTGTTGGTGAACACAAACCATTGACTTTGGATGACATCATGCAGGTTGTTACTGAGCAGGGAAAGCAGCTTAGTGAGCTAACGCAGGCAGTAATGGAGTTGACCACTCAGAAAACTCACACGTTCAAACCTGTCTCTAAGGCAAGGGCTCCACTCAGATTTACAGATGATGGCAAACCTATCTGTCTGAAGTGTCAGAAGGAGTGACACATTGCCAGAAATTGTCCACAAAAACAGCATACTAAAAATCCAGCCTTTACTGATGCACAGGGAAACGAAAGGCCCCGATTGCTGTGAGTCGGGCAATTCAGGGGCAAACTACAGACTCACCTAAAGCCAAGTTTAGCCAAGGTCAGGTGTTGGAGTGTGCGGTAGGAACTTGCCCTACAATAGATGTTAACATTGGGAATGTTCCTGTTTCATGTTTGCTGGATACAGGCAGCCAAGTAAGCACTATTACAGAAGAGTTCTTCCGCCAGCAGTTAGGGGGAGAAGAGGGGGATATGCTTTCAACCTCTGGCTGCCTTAAATTAACCGCCGCCAATGGATTAGATATTCCCTACCTGGGCTTCCATACCATCGTATCCCACTGACCCAGTACAAGGAGGTCAAAGATCACATTTCTCAGCTTCTTAGGAAAGGAGTGATTCAGGAGAGTACCAGCTCCTATGCTTCACCTGTGGTAGTAGTGAGGAAGTCTGATGGTAGTATACGACTCTGTGTCGACTATCGTAAGCTAAACTTAAAAACTAAGCGAGACGCATTTCCTTTACCTCGTATAGACGAAAGTTTTGATGCTCTGAGAGGTGCAAAGTTCTTCTCATCTATAGACCTGGCTAGTGGATACCACCAGGTGGCATTACATGAACGTGACCGGCACAAGACTGCATTCACAACCCCATATGGGTTATATGAACACTTACGCATGCCGATGGGGGTTGTAAATGGACCTGCTACATTTCAAAGTTTGATGCAGGCGACCATGACTGACCTAATTTTAGTATACTTGGATGACATTTTAGTCTTCTCTAGGACATTTTCAGAGCACGTTGAGAGATTAGAGACAGTACTGAGACGACTCCAGGAGACAGGTCTCAAAATCAAAATAGAGAAATGTCATTTCCTTCAGGAAAAGGTAAAATTCCTAGGACATCAGGTCTCCGCAGAAGGTATAGCGACCGACCCTGATAAGGTAGAAGCTGTGAAGCAGTGGCCAGTACCTACCACTCTGAAAGCTTTACTCTCATTCTTAGGGTTCTGTAGCTATTACCGAAGATTCGTGCATGGGTTTTCAAAGATAGCTGGTCCACTGCATGATCTGGTAAATAACTGTCTAATGGTTGGACCTCCCTCTAGAGTAAATGAGCGGTTGTTGAGCTTATGGAGTACTGAGGTACTGAGGTGCGAGGTTTGACAAATTCGAGCTAGTGAGGCAGGACACCCTTTGGCTGGGTTAGATCAGGAAAATACACCTACTTTACCAGGCTATTCTAAAGATGAGTTGCGTTCTTTTCAGGAGTAAGATCCTGTCCTCAGCATCTTTAGGTCCTTTTGGGTCAGAGGGAAAAAGCCAAACAATAAGGAGAGGAGAGACTTCTCTAAATCTGTACTGTCACTTCTGAAGCACTGGGGTAGAATTAGAGAGCAGGATGGTCTACTGTACCGAGTGGTGGAAGATCTGAGACAAGGTGAATGCAATCAGTTGCTGTTGCCAGCTTGTTTAAAAGTACAAGTTCTTGAGAGTGTACATAACTCTATGGGTCACCAGGGCATAGAGAGGACAATGCAACTGTTAAAGCCAAGATGTTTTTGGGTTGGGATGTCTGAGGATGTTGAGCAGTGGGTAAAGAAATGCCAAAGTTGTGTACTTACCAAAATGCCTCAGCCAAAGATACGTCCACCTATGCAGTCATTTTTGGCTACCAGACCATTAGAGGTAATTGCTGTAGATTTTACTCTGTTGGAACCAGCTACAGATGGTAGAGAAAATGTTCTGGTTATCACAGATGTGTTCACAAAATTTACGCAGGCTTTCGCGACTCGAGACCAAAAAGCAGACACAATAGCAAAAATCCTTTTAAAGGAATGGTTTATGAAGTACGGTGTGCCCGAGCGTCTGCATTCAGACCAAGGCCGTAATTTTGAAAGTGAATTGATTGCTGAACTTTGTAAACTGTATGGTGTAAAGAAATGGGTCCTGAAGCAGAGACAGTGGAATCAGATACACAGGTTTTATAGTGTATTCATTTTATTTTTGTTATTTTGAGTACAATTGAGTACAAGCTCTGATAAAAGTCTATAAATCTGTACACTGCAGTTGCAGTAAGTCAAAGATAGGTGGTGCAGTGTTGTTGTGCACTGAGAATAATATTTCTGCTCAGCAAGTGCTGATACTCTTTATTTTGCTTTTATTTCATATTTGTTTTATTTCACATACATTTTATATTTCATAAAAATCAGAATAAAATACCCGGAAAAAAAGTTATTTTGTCATTTGGTGTGCGTCCTTTCCCCGGTGACACATGTATCCATCCATTAGTCCATTCATTAATCTAGCTTTCTGTTAATCTCTCCATACATACATCCATCAGTTCATCCATCCATCCAACCATCCATCCATCCATGCATCCATTCATTCACCCATCCATTCATCTATCCATCCATTCATCCATCCAATAATCCATACATCCATCCATTAGTCTATCCATCAATCAATCAATCAATCTATCTATCTATCTATCTATCTATCTATCTATCTATCTATCTATCTATCTATCTATCTATCTATCTATCTATCTATCTATCTATCTATCTATCTATCTATCTATCTATCTTTTCATCCATTAATCCATTAATTCATGAATATGTTATGAGTATGTTTAAATGGTCAGATAAACATGATATTATATATGTATAGAAAGTGTAATTAAAAAAATCATTGAATAAGTAAGTAAAGGAGGTGGTGTTAATGTTTTGGCTGATTCTGATGATTGTCGGCGGTGTCTGGCTCCGGTTGTTATGGTTGATCCAGCTGGCTGAATTCTATGCAGCTCATTTCTCCTTTTCATCTGTTTTGTATTGAAGAGCAGAGGTTAGCCATTCAGGCATGTGCTCACATCCCTCCTATCCACCACACACACACACACACACACACACACGCACACACACACACGCACACACACACACACTCACACTCAGGCTCCGTCACTTTCCTCCTCGGCTGTTCGTTCGGCGCGGATAAAAAGTCCGCCTCTCGTTCGCCATGAATAGCAATGCAGCCGAAGCAATCTGAGGCAGATGCAATTCAGGAGGTGTGAGCAGAGGAAATCTATCACTCTGCATGCGTCTGCGCCGTAACACACACCTACAGACCCACTTTCACCTTCCCATACACTTTTTATTTCTTATTTTTTATTTTTGAAGAACTTTGAAACTACACGCGCATCCAGATCCAGCACCTCTTCTTTCTATAAGAGGAAACTACACTAGAATATGATACAAATCTGTAGAGAGAAATAAAATGCTTTAGAAATACTTTTAAACCTCATTCACGTAGCAGTAAAATGCATCCTGAATAATCTGATGAGACGTAAACGAGACATGTGCACCATGTACCTTGATTTAGGGCGCGTCAGTGTGTCTTTGCTATCGTAACGTTTGGAAAAGTACTTATATTATACTGTATTCTTTTAATTAATCAGTGTGTCACTTTGGCAGATTGATATTTTAATGGTGCACCTGTGTTGCCAAGATAGCAATGAGCGTCTGACTGTTGGCGTTTGTCTAGGTTGTATTCAGTCAGTGGAGCTCCTGTGTTTTCTGTTACCAAGATAAACAAGCAAAACTCCAGAAATGTACCTGAACACACCTCATTTCCAGACCACATCAGTGTAGATATATTCAGAAGCTCTGCTGCTATTTAAACAAAGCAGGCTGAAGGTGTGAAAATAGAATAATTAAATAAATAAATAAATAATTAAAATATAGTCTTATAGAATGTTATAGAATAGTCAGGGACAGGCAGGGTCAATAATCAAAGAGAAGTATACACAAACAACAAACCAGAGTGAGCAGGCAAAAAGGTCATACACAGAAAATCCAAAAACAATAAATTAGGCGAGGCAAAAGGGTAGTCTAACATACAAAAAGGTCGATATGGAGTAAGCAAACAAACAATATAGGGCTAGGCAAAAGAGGTAGTCGGAGAAGCAAAAAGGGTAGGTAATAAATGGTCAAAAACAACAAAAGAAACGTAAGGTAGAAGAGCTATAAAATAAATAAAAATACCGGGAAACTAGGGAAAGAAAGCAGGGGCTATTTATACTGGGGAACACAGGTGTAAGCAATCTCAGAAGTATGGCGAGCCGGAATGTTATAGAGTCACATGATCCGCAGCAGGCAGAAAGTGATATCAGCATTTCTTTTTTTCTAATTTTTGTCACATTTTCTCCCCAAATTACGAGGTCAATTACCTAACTTACTCATTAGGACTCCCCCTATCATTAATGATGCCCCAACACACCAGGAGGGTGAAGACTAGCACACGCCTCCTCCGATACAGCCGAGTAGCATCACAGCGCTAACGCTCGGAGGACTCGGTTCTGATACATCAGCTCACATGTATGTATAATAAGCAAAAAAAATCTGCTAATAGGGTAAGCTAAATTTTCTTAAAAAAAAGCAATGGAAAAGTCTCAAAAGGAATGAAGTAACACCTAAATCAAGCAAAAAAGTCACAGTTTTTGGACACAAGAATCAGAATAACTTGATTGTGATTTTGAGTTCAAATTATTTAAAATAAGGTACAAATTCTAAGTAAGAATGAGTAAGATAATTATCCCTAAAATAAGCACAATAATCTAACACTTACTCAATGCTTAGTAAGACAAAAATCTTATCAGAGAAAAAATAAGATTTATTGCCTTAAATTTAGAAAATTTCACTTGCTAAGATTTAGTTCTTTGCAGTGTATACTTTAATCTACCTTTTTCACTAGGGTGGTGCATGCTTTTAATGATTATGCACTGCAAAAACGAAATCTTAGCAAGTGACATTTTCTAAATTTAAGGCAATAAATCTTATTTTCTTGTCTTATAAGCATTGTAAGATTTATTTATTTTTATGATTATTTCACTTTTCACAATTTTTGGAATAATGATTTTATTCAGTACAACTTTGAATTGTCATCTTATTTTACGTAATTTGAACTAAAAAATAAGCACAAAAAGTCATCAATCAAGTTATTATAATTCTCATTTCCAAGTGTAAGGCACGAAATCTGTGATTTGGCTTGATTTAAGTCTGATTTTACTTATTTTATTAGAGAGATAGGTAGGTAGATAGATAAGGCTATAAAATGTCTAAATTTGTCTAACATGTCTAAAAATATGTCTAAATTTACATATATTATGTCTAGTTTTCCCCATATTTTATTACCTTTTTTTGTCCTATGATTGGAAGTTCACACAAATTCATGGTATGAAGTAAAGAATTGATTATTTCTATTAATGATCTGATATTTTGCTGATTTAAGGTGAAAAGCTGAGCCGAGGTGATGACTCCGGACCTCCTGAATGCTCCTGAATGAAAAAATCAGCAGCGTTTTTCCAATTTGTGAGTGTTTGAGCAGATCTGCGCTCTCTGAATGCCAAAGAGCCGGAGCGGCCGGCCTCTCGCGCATTATTCATGTCCGGGGCCGCGGGACGAATTACAAATTACCCAAAGAAATTCAAAACAAAAGTGTTCTCCAGCCACGAGTGGCGGCCGCGGGGACGCGGCATTGATTTCTCTAAGCCCGGGAGTTGTATTATGGATGCAATTTAATATCTGAAGAGAAAGGGGATCAGGCTTTTCATAATCTTATGATAAGGAAAGGGATTAAGGAGAAAAAAAAGAGCGGGATTAATTCTCAGATCTGCCAATAAGGTGGACGGCCGAGTGTTTTTCCTTTCCAGGAAAGCCACACATCCCCGCAGTGTACATCCACTGAATATAACCCAATTATTCCTTCCTCTGGAATTTAATTTCTCCGTGACTCTCCGCAGATGGCTGACCTCAGGTAGATTTTCATGCCGTGTTAGCCCCTCAGCTCACCTGCAGGGATCCCACCGCATTTACACACACTCCAAATAAAAAACACAAAAAAACACAAGCCCTACTTTCCTCCACCGAGCTGAACACAGCTGAACTGGGACAGGCTGAGTGTGTTAACCTTATAAAAACTCTTTTTTCATCTACAATCTCTTTAAAACAGGTGAATTGTACATAAGAAATCATTTATAATATGGATTATTCTGTATTACCAATGAATTATTTACCATTCACTATGATTTATTCAGTATCTACTATGAATTATTTAGTATATAATATGGGTTATTCAGTATCTACTATGAATCTTTCAGTATCTACTTTGAATAATCCAGTATCTACTATTAATTATTCAGTATCTACAATGAATAATCCAGTATCTACTATTAATTATTCAGTATCTACAATGAATAATCCAGTATCTACTATTAATTACTCAGTATCTACTATGAATAATCCAGTATCTACTATTAATTATTCAGTATCTACAATGAATAATCCAGTATCTACTATTAATTATTCAGTATCTACAATGAATAATCCAGGATCTACTATTAGTTATTCAGTATCTACTATGAATAATCCAGTATCTACTATTAGTTATTCAGTATCTACTATGAATAATCCAGTATCTACTATTAATTATTCAGTATCCACAATGAATAATCCAGTATCTACTATTAATTATTCAGTATCTACTATGAATAATCCAGTATCTACTATTAATTATTCAGTATCCACAATGAATAATCTAGTATCTACTATTAATTATTCAGTATCTACAATGAATAATCCAGTATCTACTATTAATTATTCAGTATCTACAATGAATAATCCAGTATCTACTATTAATTATTCAGTATCTACAATGAATAATCCAGTATCTACTATTAATTATTCAGTATCTACAATGAATAATCCAGTATCTACTATGAATTATTCAGTATCTACTATGAATTATTCAGTATCTACTATGAATTATTCAGTATCTACTATGAATTATTCAGTATCTACTATGAATTATTCAGTATCTACTATGAATTATTCAGTATCTACTATGAAATATTCAGTATCTACTATTAATTACTCAGTATCTACTATGGATTATTCAGTATCTGCTATAAATCCATCAGTATCTATAATGGATTATTATGAATCTACAACAAATTATTCAACATCTGCTATGAACTTTTCAGTATCCACTATGTCTAGGTAGCTGCATCATTAAAATAGCAATCCGCTAAAGTGAGACCTGCACCTGGCTCTTAAAGGGAATGATGAGCAAGTGACACTCTGATCGGTTTATTATTTCATGTTACGCCCAAACGTAACCACACCCATTATTAATTAAAGGAATTAGTACATGCTTTATTTGCATTTTGAGACGTGCATAGTGTACTTTTCCTGTCGTTATGATAGCAAAGACACACTGACACACTGACACGCCTTAAATCAAGCTGCACAGTGCATGTGAGTGAAGGCTCGCTTGTAGAACACTAAAATAGGGTCTATTGAGTGATTATCGAGTGTTTATTCTGATTCTCAGTGTAATTTAAAGCGTTTGGACGTTACGTTATGAATTATTTTCTTTGATACGGAGGGTTTAATAGCTTCAGCATGACTCAGCTGCTGTCAGAGTATCAGTGTATCAGCCGGAGCTCCTCTGAGGAAATTAACAGCTCAGCCGGCTCGGCCTAATGGATGTTTACGAGTGGCTTGGGTCAGCCGATTGCAGTGTGTGTGTGTGTGTGTGTGTGTTATTATAGTAACTCACCATACAAGAGGCAATTACTTAAACAGATGAGAGGGTCCAATAAACATGAATAGTTATGGGGCACGGTTTGCATTTCTATTATAAATGGGCTCTGAGCTCAGACACGCCAGAGAGTGAAACCGGGGAACCGGGCTGAGCCAGGTCCGGTTCTAACATGCAGTAAATGGTTTTAATTAAGCCAAGCTGCATTTACTGGTTAATGGGGCAGGAGGGTAATGGATTTATCCTAGAAAAAATGGAAGAGAAAAAAATAGAATAAGAGAAACGTGTAAATTCTTTATTTTAACAGGATGCCTGACTGAGCAGAATTACCCAGCATCCTCCTCCTTCTGGAAACACTCCAACTGTGTTATATCTGCCTTTTATTAGTCCTATATACAAATGTACAGGGGTTGGACAATGAAACTGAAACACCTGTCATCATTTTAGTGTGGGATTTTAGGTTTCATGGCTAAATTGGAGCAGCCTGGTGTTCAATCTTCATTAATTGCACATTACACCAGTAAGAGCAGAGTGTGAAGATTGTTAAATTAGCAGGATAAAAGCACTCAACACAGTTTTACTCTAAATATTGCAATGCACACAACATTATGGGAGACATACCAGAGTTCAAAAGAGGACAAATTGTTGGTGCACGTCTTGCTGGTGCATCTGTGACCAAGACAGCAAGTCTTTGTGATGCATCAAGAGTCACGGTATCCAGGGTAATGTCAGCATACCACCAAGAAGAACCAACCACATCCAACAGGATTAACTGTGGACGCTGTAAGAGGAAGCTGTCTGAAAGGGATGTTCGGGTGCTAACCCGGATTATATCCAAAAAACATAAAACCACGGCTGATCAAATCACGCAGAATTCAATGTGCACCTCAACTCTCCTGTTTCCACCAGAACTGTCCGTCACCACAATACATTATTGTGCTCTAAAACCAGGTGTTTCAGTTTTATTGTCCAACCAAATGACACCATATATGCCATGTTTTAAAAAGTCCATTAATTCCTTTAATTTTCTTTCAAGAAAGTCTTTATTTTAAAGTAATGGTTGACTGCATGTTCAAATAATCAATATTTAAGACAATAAAAAAAAATCACTCCTGTTACTGGCACTCACTCCTGTTACTTTTTATGTTTTGACTGAAAGTAACAGGAATGAGTTTTTTAGCATAGAATTATCAAAAACATGCAAAATAGCTAAATGGTGGCTATGCCAATAGAATGAGGACTTTCGGCACATTCTAGTGATTTTCCCCAAAATTTGTATTTTAAACCAATAAGATATAAGAATTAATGTAGGTAACTGAGTGTTGAGATTGAACTCCTCAGTCATTACAGTTACAATACGATCAAATATACAGAAAAACTAATCAATTAACTTTATTTTGGTCTTCCTATGATCTTTAGAACCAGCTGATGTCACTTCCTGTTGTAGAATGTTCCAGATGTTTCAGATGATCAGGGTAATGTGTTACGGGATTTGAAGTCACACAACGATGCAAAAAAATAAAAATATCTGAAGGATTTTAATAATTATACTTTAAGGTAAAAATTATAGTTAGAGAGGGGGGGGCAGTAGTTTTTATTAATGTTTTTAATTACATATCTCACTTTTGCGATTTGGTAAATTTTTAAGACACTATTCTTAATAATAAAAAGTATTTTAAAGTTATTTTTTGTGCACATTTATACATTTATACAATTTCCTAATATATAACCAATATATAAAAATCTAAAGACTAATAGTAACTCTGATTTCCGCCCTCATGGCTCTATAGATATGATTGTCATACTTCTTATCAAACAAACAATTAAATGATGATTTAATTTATTAACAGAAAAAAGCAATCCAAAGCAACCTGGTTTAACGTGGAAAAGTACCGAATAACTGTGAATTACTCCAAAAGGGCATGGACAACTCATCCACGAGGTCCCAAAAGAACCCAAAACAACAATATTTAAAGAACTACAGGCCACACCCACCTCAGAAAAGGTCTTACATGTTACATGTTGATGATTCTATAATAAGAAAGAGACAAAAAAGTGAAAATGGTCTCTATGGGAGAGAGTTACAGTATTTGTGGTGCTCCATTTCTGGATGAAATGATTGTAAATAAATGCTAATTTATGGAGCTAATCCTGGTTTAAATCACATTACTGTAAATTAAATATATAACAGGACAATAATAATAACTCTTGTAGGGATTTACAGCAGCCGGGTCCTCAGGCCGGGTAAAATATGCTGAGAACAGTGCTGAGAACTCAGGCTGTCGGCTTTAATCAATAATTCCTCACACTCGTTTGCGATATTGCCTGTTGTCAGAGAGCGCAGCGCGAGCCAAACGCTCTCTCATTAGACTGCCGGGCAACAAGGTTAGATATATAATCCATAAATAGCTGATTTCTGTCCGGGGCCTGCCTCAAAATTCATTCCTTACATGGGCTGCTTTAAGTGTACACTGTGGCCTTGACTCCGCTGCAGTAATTCACACCGAGCCGCCCGTTAAAATACATGCTGGAACAGCCGTCTGAAACAATATCCATCCTTATGGATAAACACACAGCTGAGGTACTGTAAATAATCAATACTGATCAATAACTGCTGACTTACACTGTATAAAAATACAAACAGTGAGATACTGACTTTGTTAAACACGGTAATACTGTGAAGTTTCTGAATCAGTTTCTCTCATTTTGATATTTATATGTTTATGTTTGAGTAAAATGAACATTGTTGTTTTATTCTATGAACTACAGACAACATTTCCCCCAAATTCCAAATAAAAATATTCTCATTTAGAACATTTATTTACAGAAAATGAGAAATGTCTGAAATAACTAAAAATATTTTCGGACCTCAAATAATGCAAAGAAAAACATTAAAAGTTCATATTCATAAAGTTCAGAAATAATCAATATTTGGTGGAATAACCCTTGAGGTTTTTAATCACAGTTTTTTTCATGCATCTTGGCATCATGTTCTCCTCCACCAGTCTTACACACTGCTTTTGGATAACTTTATGCTGCTTTACTCCTGGTGCAAAAATTCAAGCAGTTCAGTTTGGTGGTTTGATGGTTTGTGATCATCCATCTTCCTCTTGATTATATTCCAGAGGATTTCTATTTGGTAAAATCGAAGAAACTCATCATTTTTAGAGCTGTACGTTTCTACAAAATTATACACAAAATAAACACACCATATTAGGTTGTATTTGCTGTTTTAACTGTAAAAAAGGTATTTTTTTCTAGATAAAATATTTTCTTTAATGACTTTTAATGAGAAAAACTTGCTGAACTTTAATTTAATTAATATATATATATTTTTTTTAACAATTTGGAGAGGCCCACGGTTAAATATGAAACTATTCATGTATTTTTTAATTTGATTTAAATTCTATTGGTCAATTGATTACAGGAATGTGCATGCAGTGTCAAAAACAATATAGAAAAATCTAAACAAAACTAGATTTGGAGCAAAGAACTGGAAAAAAAAAAATATATATATATTAAACAAGACCATTTAGCTAAAGGTAATTTTATGAAAAATGATTTTAGTTCTTAGTCAGGATTTATTTATTTTTTAATTTTTTTATTCACTTGAGTTAAAGGTTGCTTTTTTTTCTAAAAAGTGAGAATACGTTTCTTCTTCTTCTCCTTTAAAAATATATATATTTTAAGGCTTTTAATACATTTTTAACAACTAGGGGGAGCCAATAATTATGGAGGGTGATTAAACAGATTAAACTGCGCCTCAACAGATGTTTAGCTCAATTAAGAAGAAGTATATTTGATAGCTTGGTCAGATCGAATATGACAGAAGTTGAGGTCAAACTTGGTGGCATAATTAATTGCGTAAAAAAAAATAAAAATAATAATAATATTATTATTATAAATGATAAATATTTTATTTTATATGTCACTATTAAAATAAGACCCCCTCTCCTTATTTAGATGCAGGTGTGTGTCCTCACGTTTCTGAGTGTATTCAGATCTGCTGTGTGTTTTATCTCTGTAGGATTGATTGGAGTTCCTGCAGAGCTGCAGATATTCTGATTTGCCCGGGGTGGACTTTTATTTCTTCCACTCCTCCGTTCATTATTTGTCCAGATTAGCCAAACGCTGCTATCATTGTGGGCGAGCGCATCTAAGCTATGCCTAATGGGCTGGCGTCTAGACGCCCCGTTCCAATTATCCACTGTAAATAGCTTCTGCTGCTCGGCTCCGGGGGACGCTTGTTCAATTCAGTGCTCTTCATGTTCTCACTGTGACTTTATTGTGAGGGTATTTTCTCCACATTAACCCCACCTTTACTGCAGATCAGCTGCTGAAGAGAGAGAAAGAGAGAGAGAGAGAGAGAGGGGGAGGATCGCTCTGTGTCTCTAATGCTTTACATCAGCTCGTCTGTATCTATCAGTTCACTGGGTTAATTACTGACCCTCAGTTATTAGAGAATCATTTTCCTAGAAACAGTTTTATAGAAATTAGCCAAGAAACTGTCTTTTTGCATATACAGCTCTGAAAAAAAATGAGAGCATTTAAAAAAAAAGATGAGTTTCTTTGATTTTACCCAATTGAAAACCTCATACCAATCAATCAATCAATCAATCAATCAATCAATCAATCAATCAATCAATCAATTAATCAATCTTTATTTTCACTTGGTAATACATTGAGGTAATATATCCTCGATGCAGCCAAGCATTTACTACTTAAACGTACTGGGGGAAAAAGTGCATTAAAATATTGGTACCACTTTAAAATAAGACTACCTTTATAAAGGGTTTATAAATGGTTTAGTTTATTAATGGTTACTAACTAGGTTGTAAATGTCTTAAAACTCATTAATAATCAGTTATAACACATACGTAGAAATGTACGTAGACCTGTTGTTTGCCAAATAGTGAACCCACAGCCACATAACTGATTATTAATGATTTTTAAGGCATTTACAACCTAATTAGTAACCATTAATAAACTAATTGTAAACCATTTATAAACCCTTTATAAAGGTAGTCTTATCTTAAAGTGGTACCAAAATATAAAATTTAAAACCAAGTATTAATCACGTTTAATAAGAAACTTCATAAACAAAACAATAACAATTAAATGGTAAAACATATGAAATACAAAAATTGCTGTTTTAAAAAATGAGAGACCGCTCAAAAATGATGAGTTTCTTCGATTTTATCAAATTGAAATCCTCTGGAGTATAATCAAGAGGAAGATGGATGATCACAAACCATCAAACCACCAAACTGAACTGCTTGAATTTTTTCACCAGGAGTAAAGCAGCATAAAGTTATCCAAAAGCAGTGTGTAAGACTGGTGGAGGAAAACATGATGCCAAGATGCATGAAAAAAAAACTGTGATTAAAAAGCAACCAGGGTTATTCCGCCAAATATTGATTTCTGAACTCTTAAAACTTTATGAATATGAACTTGTTTTCTTTGCATTATTTGAGGTCTGAAAGCTCTGCATCTTTTTTGTTATTTCAGACATTTCTCATTTTCTGTAAATAAATGCTCTAAATGAGAATATTTTTATTTGGAATTTGGGAGAAATGTTGTCCGTAGTTTATAGAATAAAACAACAATGTTCATTTTACTCAAACATAAACATATAAGCTGTATATATGTGATTATGGTTTTTAATCACAGTTTTTTTTTCATGCATCTTGGCATCATGTTCTTCTCCTCCACCAGTCTTACACACTGCTTTTGGATAACTTTATGCTGCTTTACTCCTGGTGCAAAAATTCAAGCAGTTCAGTTTGGTGGTTTGATGGTTTGTGATCATCCATCTTCCTCTTGATTATATTCCAGAGCTGAATATATACATACGTGATTATTCTTTGGAAGGACTAAATCATCCATGATTTTTTTTGTCTTTGGGTCAGACTAAAGAACAAAGAATAGTTTAAGAATCATATTTCCAGTATTTATAATGAGTGTTAATATTGCTAGTTGACTAAAACGACACATAATTCAGATTTTTTTCCTCCAAATCAGCTTCATTAAACTCCCTGAATGTTTTATTTGAGAAACTCCACCGCATGACTCAGTCTGCTCCTCCTCTGCGGTGGTGGAGGTGGAGATATTTGCTAACGGTGCAAAAGAAAAGTCCTGGGCCGAGGCAGCAAACCTGAGGCCGTCAGCGCCGTCCTGCCAGATCACAAGTGACATCGAGTCACAACCTAAAATCTCAATATAGAGAGCAGCTCAATCTTTCATGAGTTCTGCATCTCTTATTCATGGCCACGCTGTGTCCTTTCTTATTTGTTTTACTTAATTTATTTATTTTACCTTATTTTATCTGATTTATATGTGGGTCAGTATTAATGTAACATGTCTTTTGCATTGCAGCAGTTTAGTGCTTACGTTTTTATACAAACTATGTGTATAAAAATACATTTTAACATGTGTAACAAGATTTACTCTGAAAAAAACACATTATTACACATTTGAAAGAATATTAACCTGGATTTGTCTTGGTATAGACACTATCAGTATTACTTTTTAATAGTATACCAAATAGTATACAAATAGTTTAAATGATACTGTGTAAGAACTGACAGTTTAGATAAGGTTTTCCATCTAGATACAGACCTGAACCACATTAAAACCTCTGGAATATAACTAAGAGGAAGATGGATGATCACAAACCATCAAACCACCAAACTGAACTGCTTGAATTTTTGCACCAGGAGTAAAGCAGCATAAAGTTATCCAAAAGCAGTGTGTAAGACTGGTGGAGGAGAACATGATGCCAAGATGCATGATAAAAAAACTGTGATTAAAAACCACCAGGATTATTCCACCAAATATTGATTTCAGAACTCTTAAAACTCTTAATATGAACTTGTTTTATTTGCATTTTGTTATTTCAGTCATTTCTAAATGAGAATATTTGTATTTGTAATTTGGGAGAAATGTCTGTAGTTTATAGAATAAAACAACAATGTTCATTTTACTCAAACATAAACCTATAAATAGCAAAATCAGAGAAACTGATTCAGAAACTGAAGTGCTCTCTTCATTTTTTACAGAGCTGTATAAAGAGACAGATAGAAAGAGACTGAGAGACAGATAGAGACATAGAGATAGATAGATAGATAGATAGATAGATAGATAGATAGATAGATAGATAGATAGATAGATAGATAGATAGATAGATAGATAGATAGATAGAGAGACAGGTAATGAGACAGATAATGAGACAGATAAAGTGACATAGAGAGACAGATATAGAGAAACAGACAGACAGAGAGAGAAAGAGAGACATATAATGAGACAGAAGAGAGAGAAATAGAGAGAGACAGGTAAAGAAAGAGATTCTCTATCTCTTTCTTTATCTGTCTCTCTCTGTCTTATTACAGAGACAGACAGATAGAGAGAAAGTAGATAAAACAGATGGAGAGACAGATAGTGAGGCAGATAGATAGATAGATAGATAGATAGATAGATAGATAGATAGATAGATAGATAGATAGATAGATAGATAGATAGATAGATAGATAGATAAAAAGTTAAAGACACAGATACACAGATAGAGAGTGAAAGAGAGAGATAGATAATGAGACAGATAGACAGAGAGAGATAGAGAGAGACAGATAAAAAGAAAGATGGAAAGAGACAAATAGAGAGACAGACAGATAGATAGAGAGAGAGACAGATAAAGAGACAGATAAAGAGAGAGACAGAGAGAGAGACAGATAAAGAGACAGAAAGAGAGGGAGAAAAACAGAGAGAGAGAGAGAAAGACAGAGAGAGAGACAGATAAAGAGAAAGATGGAGAGAGACAAATAGAGAGACAGATAGAGAGAGAGAGAGAGAGACAGACAGATAGATAGAAAGACATATAGATAGAGAGAGACAGATAAAGAGAAAGATGGAGAGAGACAAATAGAGAGACAGATAGAGAGAGAGAGAGAGAGACAGACAGATAGATAGAAAGACATATAGAGAGAGGGAGAAAAACAGAGAGAGAGAGAAAGACAGAGAGAGAGACAGATAAAGAGAAAGATGGAGAGAGACAAATAGAGAGACAGATAGAGAGAGAGAGATAGAGAGACAGACAGATAGATAGAAAGACATATAGATAGAGAGAGACAGATAAAGAGAAAGATGGAGAGAGACAAATAGAGAGACAGATAGAGAGAGAGAGAGAGACAGACAGATAGATAGAAAGACATATAGATAGAGAGAGACAGATAAAGAGAAAGATGGAGAGAGACAAATAGAGAGACAGACAGATAGATAGAGAGAGAGAGAGAGAGAGAGAGACAGTGGTAAAGGCACATTGACCTTGAGCACAGGCGGTTTAAACTCTGTGGGCGTGAGGGTGATCTCCGCTCTCACAGTTCTGCCGTCATCAGCTGGAGAGAACAGAGGATTTCAGAGCTCAGATAAAGGAGAACTGTCCCCCTCTCCAGCGCGCCCCGTACCACCCCGTCTAATTCCACCCTCCAAACCATCTGTTACACGCAGTAAAACCCCTCCATACACCCTGTTACACACCCAGGCAATCTGCCCACGCCGGCTTTACCGCTCCAAACACACAATCTGGAGAGTCTGAGCTTCACACCGAGCTCCGGGTCAGAACAGTGTACTGTTTTATACATCAAACAATACACAAACCACACGAGAATATACACCCATCAAGCGTTACATTATCACCACCTCGTTTCTACACCTGTTCTGCATCGTCTTAGCTCCACTGATTGTTTACAGCACATTGTAGTTGTCCTGCCTGGAGAAAAATTAGAACTGCACTTTATCTGAGGAGCTCCTGCTGCTGTTCCTCACAGTATGAGTGTTTTTATCTGAACAAAATAGAAAAACAACAGCAAACAGTAATCATTCACCACCTTTTTTCTACACCTCTTCTGCATCTTAGCTCCACTTGTTGTTTAGAGCACTTTGTAGTTGTCCTGCCTGGAGAAAAATGAGAACAGCACTTTATCTGAGGAGCTCCTGCTGCTGTTCCTCAGCGTATGAGTGTTTTCATCACCATAAAATAGAAAAACAACAGCAAACAGCAGTTATTCACCACCTTGTTTCTACACCTGTTCTGCATCTTCTTAGCTACACTGATTGTGCAGAGCACATTATAGTTGTCCTGCCTGGAGAAAAATGTGAACTGCACTTTATCTGAGGAGCTCCTGCTGCTGTTCCTCACTGTATGAGTGTTTTCATCTGAATAAAATAGAAAAACAACAGCAAACAGCAATTATACACTACCTTTTAGTAGTAATGGAATATATGGAATTAATTAGTAAAGAAAAAAACAGGATGTTTATTTTCTAGATTCTTCAAAGTAGCCCCTAGAAAGAGACAGACAGATAGAAAGATAAAAAGAGAAACGAGAACAGCACTTTATCTGAGGAGCTCCTGCTGCTGTTCCTCAATGTATGAGTGTTTTTATCCAAGTAAAATAGAAAAACAAGAGCAAACAGCAATCATTCACCACCTTGTTTCTAAACCTGTTATGCATTTTCTTAGCTCCACTGATTGTTTAGAGAACTTTGTAATTGTATAATTTGTCTTTACTGTAGTTCTGTATCTGTTTTTCTGCATACTTTATTATTTTCCTTATTTTACCTATTTCTTCAATACTTAGGACCCCACAGAAATGAGGTAGCAGAACAGAGAATCAGACAAAACAATGAACATAAAAGACAATAAAAAACCTCCAGTGAGCAACATGTAGAACAGCACCAACAGCTAATGCAAATGCTAGCCAGTTACATAATGAATGTCTCGCTCTGTCCTGCCTGGAGAGCGTTGAGAACTGCACTTTATCTGAGGAGCTCCTGCTGCTGTTTCTCACTATATTAGTGTTTTTAAAATAGTAAAATAGAAAAACAACAGCAAACAGCAATTATTCATTTAGAAAAAAACAACAATGGAACTGCGCAATCAATCTATAGATCTGAGAAAAGTTCCTCTCATCCTCTAGATGATTCCAGAATCGGTCCTGGGTACAGAATCATTTATTTAGCACAAGTGATAAAACTCCCTACAGCATTTAGAAACGTGAACCAGGATTCAGTTAATCTCTCTTTTAGATTGATTTTGGTGATTTGGACCAAATTAAAAAGTCTTATGTCATCTTAAAAGCATGCTAATACTTTTAGCTAAAATGCTGCATTTGTTTAAAGGGTAAAACTGTAAATCTATACATTTTTGGAGTCCTCTCAATTTAAACTCAAATAGAATTAGAATTATCATCTGAATTCCAATATAAATCAGGATATCTACCAATACATCCGGCCAACCTTCAAACTCCAATTCCCATGATTCCACAGGTTCTCATGTTGAGTTATTGACTGTTTCACAGATAAAGAATAAATTAAAATCAATGAATCAATGAATTCATTATCAGAAAAGCAAAAGAGTAAATAATTTTAAAATTAGAATTAAAATGCAAATGTGATTTTAGACAAGTGATAAAACTCTCTAAAGCTTTCAAAAATGTGAACCAGGATTTAGTTGATTTCTCTTTTAGATTAACCAAAGTTTGATGGTTTTGACCAAATGAAAAAGTCTTAAGTCACCCTAAAAGCATGCTAATACTTTTAGCTGAAATGCTGCATTTGTTTAAAGGGTTAAAAACTGTGAATCTATCATTTTTTGGAGTCCTCTCAGCCACTGTGCTGCACAAACTTCCAGTCCAATTTGTTAAATAATTAAACATGCTGCAGATATTATTGATTGGCCCAACATTTATGCAGCCGGATCGACTTTCTTGTTTTTCTGTGATGAAATCTTTACTTCAGCCGAAAGCCTGCAGAGAAAGAACTAAACACAAAGCCCGGTAAAGTCCGGGGATGTAAAGAGGCTGATGGGGTTATCAGGCATCAGATCCAGGAGCAATCCTCCTCTCGGAGCTCACTTATCTCAGGCTCATCTTTCAGCCCGAGCCGGGAGTCGCTCTGCTGCGCTGCTTTATGGGCTTGTGTGGATCTCCTGTTTTAGAGCTGCTAAATGAATGCAGCACATAAAGCAGAGCCCGGGTCATTTCCTCTCCACATCCTGCAGTTATGGAGGTAAACATGCTGAGGGGGAAGGTAAATACGCTCAATCCCCACTAAAACACTGCAGAAATGAAAGCCAGGGTTCAACCGTGTGAACCGCAGACTCCCGGCTGAACCTCAACCTGAACCTGGAGCTCAGCGGCTTCTTTCTTCTGTAGAGAAGAAACAGACTGATCTCACAGTCTGAACACGAGAATTCACTTTAATCACTTCAGAATTTACACACAGATTAAGGCTTTACACATGTTGTAAAGTAACATATAACATGATAAGATGGATTATGTGGATTTTTTTACTTGCTAGATCTGGACTACCCAAGTAAGTAACTGTAGTAACTATAGGTTTAAATAGGATCTCCGGTGGATTTGGTGATTTACAGAGACTCTAAGACTAGGTCAGTGGCTGAACTGCACTTAGCAGGTCATTATTACACATGTTGTAAAGTAACATATGACATGATAAGACCTCTGGACCTGGACTACCCACCTCTGTGTGTAAGTAATTATAGGTTTAAATAGGATCTCCGGTGGATTTGGTGATTTACAGAGACTCTAAGACTAGATCAGGGGCTGAACTGCACTTATCGGGGCATTATTACACATGTTGTAAATTAACATATGACATGATAAGATGATAAGGTGGATTTTTACTTTTTTGGACCTGGACTACCCACCTCTCTGTGTGTAAGTAACTATAAGTTTAAATAGGATCTCCGGTGGATTTGGTGTTTTACAGAGACTCTAAGACTAGATCAGGGGCTGAACTGCACTTCGCAGGGCATTATTACACATGTTGTAAAGTAACATATAGCAAATGACATTTCAAATACTGTTATTAGTGTAAAAATGTAATTATTTTAAGTAAGAGCAGTGGGTGGTAATGATGGTGAGAGGCAGTACCTGGCAGTGTGCAGTTTAGAGCCTTACCCAGCAGTTCTAACTCAAGTAGAATTATGGGTTTACCCAGCATGGGAATTGAACTGAAGTCTCCAATCTGGTCAAGCTGGTTTGCTGTCTGTGTTTGAAATAATTAGGATATCATTAAACTTATACTTTATTTCAGTAATTCTGTTTAAAAAGTGAAACTCATATATTATATAGATGTATTAACCCTTGTGTGGTGTTCATATTTTTTGTTACTCGTTTACTTTGTTACTTTTTTTATTTAATTCAGCAAAATGAAGCAATTTTACATTAAAATGCTTTACACATGCTCGCTTCATCTAAATTGCAAGCAATATAAACAGCTTACATGGTTAATATTTACCCTTTACCTTTCTTATGTTACATTTCTTTTAAAAAGTGCTACTCTTTTTTTATTAGTTTTTTAATAAAATGTAAAAGAAAATGAATTAAACTCAAGATATGAGTAGAAAATTTGTTTAGTTTCAAATTTACAAATGAAGCAATGTTTATTAGCCCTTGGCCAAAAATACTGTATGTAATATAAATGTGTGTGTGTGGGGGGGTGTACAGTGTGTGTTTATCGAAAATGTGTTTTGATATATGTTTTTCATAAAAAATGAGCCAATGCCAATGAGTTAGAAAAAATATTTTTTTTGTATCATTTTAAGAAAAATAAAAACGGGTCCCACAGACCCGAACACCACACAAGGGTTAAACACAGAGTAATCTACAGTAATTTAAGTGTTTTTTTATTGTTGATTATGATTATGGTTTACAGTAGGGGTGGGCGATATGGCTCTAAAATAATATCACGATATTTCAGGGTATTTTTGCGATAATGATATACTTGGTGATATAGGATAACAGAAAAATAATTCAATAATTTTATGAAAATGGTATAATAGTATTACAGTATAATCATAATGTGGCAAAATAAATAATATAGCATAAAATAATATAACGCAGCAAAAATATTGCAGAATATTTTCATGCATATAAACTGCAAACTAAAACAATTATACAATAAATACACTTAAAAGCAGTCCATTATTTACTGTGAAGCTTTAAGACAAAACATCCCTATTATCACGATATGGATTTTTAATATCTTGATATTTCTTTGGCACGATATATTGTATACGATATAATATACAACAGTTAGTTCCGACCTCACAATCTGATTGGTTGAGAAGTGATCTAGCCGCGATGATATTTCGTGATAACATCACTGCCTTCTCACACTAAACCTGTATCTCTCCGCCGACGCGTTGCCGAGTAACGGCGTATATACACAGGACACCCGCAGCAGCGTTAGCTTAGCACAGACTAGCGCTCAGCCACGACACGCTCGCCTGCTGCGCTGACTCGTCTTTCGTGGAAAAAAGGGAAAGAAAATCGCTCGGTTAATACCGTCTCACAGCCAGAACGCTAACCAGCCAGGCTAGGCTAAGCAAAGCTAACGCTGAGCTAAAGCAAGCTACGCTAACCTAACCACAGTCCAGCCGGCTAGCAAAAACCACCAACACCACCCAGGAAAATAAGCAGAAATGCTAAAATTCACGGCTTTCACCTGAAGACGACTCCACGGAGCAGGAGAGGAGAGTATTAGCGTTATTTCACATCACGGCTGTGATGATCTACTGTACTCGCCTTTGGCTCGTGCCTGCGACCAAATCACAGCCCTGATGTTATTTCGTGATAACACACTCCCTCTCGTGTTCTATTGCTTAAATATTGCCCACCCCTAGTTTACAGCCAATAAAAACCCAAAATTCAGTGTCTCAGAAAATTAGAATTAGACCAACTGGTACTTTTTGCAGTGTGGGCAGTAGGGGTGCAGGAAATGTTCAATTCTTAGATGCATCGCTTTGCGGAACATGGATGATTCTGAATCGATTCACAAATGACAAAAATCGATTTTCTAGACGTTATCTGAGAACGTAATGATGACAGAATGCAAAAAAATGGAACTCAGCAGAGCGGAAGCATTGTGGCCGAGAGTCTGTGCTGTTTGTTGATTTGGTATACAGCTAACTTTGTCTGAGGAAAGTCTTGGAATCTTTATTTTTACATAAGGGAGGTTATTAAGAAGTTATTAGCTATTCAAAATATGCTGAAATGTACAAACATATGTTTTTATTAGAGCTGCTTGCACAGGTTCTACAGGTGCACTTTTTTTCAGTTTTTATATTTTATTGTTCGGTTCTCTGGATTGTGTGTTCTCCTTGTCATATTGCTTTCATTTGATTTAATATAAATATAAAATAAAATGAAGTTTTAAATTTGAAATAAAATTGAAGTTAGTTCATTATGGATTGCTACAGATAATGTACTACCAAGATGCATTGATAATCGTTTTATAATCACATCGCAGACCTCTGAATCATAATCAAATCGAATCGTAAGGTGCTTGAAGATTTCCACCCCTAGTGGGCAGTGGGCCAAATCCTGCTGGAAAATAAAATCCACATCTCTATAGAAGTTGACTTTGGATTTGATAGAACACAGTGGATCAACACCAGCAGATGACAGACATGACTCTTTATCCAAACCATCACTGATTGGTGGAAACTTCACACTAGACCTCGAGCAGTTTGGACTGTGTGTCTCTCCACTCTTCCTCCAGACTCTGATCCCTCGATTTACTTTAAATGAAATGTAAAATTTACTGATGATCAGTGATGGTTTGGTTTGGAGAGTCATGTCTGTCATCTGCTGGTGTTGATCCACTGTGTTTTATTATCAAGTTCTAGTATATCTCAGTGTGTGACGCTGAGGGCGGTTCTGATTGGACCCGGTGAACCCAGAGGAGCCTGACCCGACTTCCTGCCTCTACACTGGCTACATGTGATGGCTGTTACCTGGGGAAGGCCTGTGGGACTGTGTGTGTGTGTGTGTGTGTGTGTGTGTGTGTGTGTTTGGGAGGTGAATTGATGGTCCAGAGAAAAAGATAACGTCATGTTTTTACCCCCCATCTCTTTCTCTCTCTCTCTCTCTCTCTCTCTCTCAGTCCCTCTCTCTCTCTCAGTCTCTCCCTCTCAGTCCCTCTCTCTCTCTCAGTCTCTCCCTCTCTCTCTCAGTCCCTCTCTCTCTCTCTCAGTCTCTCTCTCTCTCTCAGTCAATTCAATTCAATTCAAATTGGCTTTATTAGCATGACTGTTTTAAAAAAAAACAATGTTGCCAAAGCACACAAATATCAAAACCGAACCTATAGTGAAACAACGATGAAACATAAACATCAATTAATTAAAGAAATAATAATAAAAAAATCACAATAATAATAATAACAACAATGATGATAATAGTAAAAACAACAATAATAATAACAATAGTAATAATAAAAGAATTATAGTGATTATAATGATCAAGTATAATAATATTAACAGTTGTTTATTAGGGGAGTTACTCACTGTCCTTCAGGCGGTGACAAGTTGCCACATATTTAGCCGCAAGAGGTGCTGTTTTTCCTTCACCAAGAAATATTTTTGCCAATTCACATTCGCTCAGGGTTTTTAGGTTTGGGTGGGTATTTGTAAGTTTTTGGGTGAAATTATTTCTAATAAGGTTATATTTTGTACAGTGCAGGAGGAAGTGCAGTTCTGTCTCGACCTCACCGCTCTCACAGTGACCACACACTCGTTCCTCTCTGGGCAGCCAGGACTGTTTATACCTGCCGGTCTCTACGGCCAGGCTGTGGTCACTGAGCCGGTACTTGGTCAGGATCTGTCTCTGCTGTGGATCTCTGACGGTGTAGAGATACTCTGCTAATTCATACGGTCTGTTTAGGGCCCGATAGCATTGTAATTTGGACTGGGTTCTGGTGTGGTTGTCCCAGTGTTGTAGATGTCTGATTTGGTCTGTTTGATGATTGGGTGGACTCTGATTGGACTTTGGTCAGCAGTGCTGGACTGAGGCTGTGGTGTGTTAGGGGTCAGTGGGTTAGTTAATCTCAGAACCAGCTGACAGAGGGGACTGGGTTTAGGGCTGAGCTCTTGGGATTTTAGTGCTTTATACTGCAGGGTTTTCTCATTACTACATTTCAAATGGTTCCAAAATTTTAAAGCTCTTTTTTGAATTGCTATGATAAGTGGAAATCGGCCTAATTCTGCCCTGCATGCGTTTGTTGGTGTTTTTCTTTGAACTTTTAGTATATTCCTGCAGAATTCAGCATGCAGGGTCTCTGTGGGATGCTTGTCCCATCTAGTATAGTCGAGTTTACTGAGTGGTCCCCAAACCTCACTTCCATACAGCGCAATAGGCGCAATAACGCTATCAAATATCTTACACCAGA